>NC_090754.1:52689572-52693428 GCF_036898095.1 Palaemon carinicauda
ATCTATAGCCATGTATGCTAATGTCACGGGAAATAAATCGTAAGTCTCTGTGTGTATGTGTGTATATATATATATATATATATATATATATATATATTCTGTGACACAGCGGAATTGCCAAACGTATGACTACTCGACCTCTCCTCGTTTCTCAGTTAGGGGGAAGAGGGAGAAGTCATATCCTTGGGAGAGGGGGGTACACGTAGAGCTACAATCTGAAACCACAGTCACCTACTAACTGCCTTAGTGTAGTTAGGAAAGGTGGAAACATGGGAAAGGTTAAATGTGTTTGTGTGTGTGTTTGCGTATCTATCATTTTGACAGGTCGCGTATACTAGTTCCTGTATATCTAAACACTCAACTTTTTCACTGTAGACCTCAGTCCCATATATCTTTAAAGGTTTTAAGACCGCTCGTGAATGGCAGGGGCAAGCGATATTGACATTGCCCTATCGAGTTGGACAATACCTTAGAAACTGACCATATATACATATGATCGGTGCCCAAGCCCCCTCTCACCTAAGCTAGGACCAAGGAGGGCCAGGCAATGCCTGCTGATGACTCAGCAGATAGACCTATAGGCTTCCCCCAACCCCCCATCCTTGGGTCACAAGGATGGTGAGGTTGCAGTAACCAATCAAACTAACGAGTTTGAGCGGGACTCGAACCCCAGCCTGGCGTTCACCAGTCAGGGACGTTACCACAACCCTAATGATAAAGGCTTTTTCAATGCAAGAGTTATCTGAAAGCGCGTAAGGAAAATGAGTAAAATTTCTCATATTCAGCTACCCGATGAAAGAGGCAGTTTTTTTGAAATTTGCAATTGAAAATGAAGTTGTTCCCTTCAAATGAGAAAGAAAATGAAATGTTGAAGATTATTTGTGATGAATATTTTCAATGGAATTTGAAACCCTTCATAATTTTTGCTCCTTTTCAATTTAACTACCATCAGTTTGAAAATCACCTACTGGAAAGGTATCCTGTCTCACTGTTTAAAAAAAAAAAAAAAAACACCGTAATTTTAATCGGAAAATTCTCTGTAAAAATATACTGATCTCTGCCGTATTGCAATAAAATACAGGCGACCGTAATTTTACCTTAGTTTGTTATTATTTTTTACGGGTTAGTGACCGTAATATCGCTCTTTTACGGCAATATAACCGTTTTTTAAAACGGTAAAAATCCTGGAATAAATGTTGCCAGACTTTTACCGTTTTTTTTTTTTAATGCAAATCTTTAACAGTATATGCTAAATTATTCTTGCACATTATAATAAATTCATCTAGTTGCCAGGTGGGATTTAAATATAAAATATTGTAAAACATTACTCATTTAACTTATTTAGTATTACCTCTGAATAAAATAGTGACCTCCTTTCCGGCAATCGTTTTCTCAAATACTTTCTCTCTCTCTCTCTCTCCTCTCTCTCTCCTCTCTCTCTCTCTCTCTCTCTCTCCAATAAACCCTCTACGCCACTTTTACATATCCAACATTCACCACCAACCCATTTTTTCCCTTTTATGTAACCTACATTCAGCCACCAACAACCCATTTTTTTTCATCATAATTCTTTTTATATAATTTCCTTTCTCCATTTTTTGGAGATCAGAAAAAAGGGGGCATTGAGGAAGAGAGGTATTGGTATATATGAATCGCATTTTGAAAAACCCAACTTTTCACTCCGATATTATCTGGTAAATCTCTCTCTCTCTCTCTCTCTCTCTCTCTCTCTCTCTCTCTCTCTCAACACTTAAATGGTATAAATTATTCTCTTACTTTTTATTATCTCTCTCTCTCTCTCTCTCTCTCTCTCTCTCTCTCTCTCTCTCTCTCTGTTGTAATAAATAATGGTACCTGTTGATGTAGATATGATAATGATACGGATGATAGTATTATTATTATTATTATTATTATTATTATTATTATTATTAATATTATTATTATTATTATTATTATTATTAATATTATTATTATTATTATTATTACAAGCCAGCTATAAACCTACTTGGATAAGCTAGATGCTTGGAAAAAATAGCCCAGTAAGGAAACGAGTATAATATTTTATATAAAAATACCAGTATTAATAGCCTGTATGCCTGCAATAAAAACAATAACAATTAACAACACCATTTTTATAACCATAATTTCAGTAATGACAACAATAATTAAAGTTAAATCTCCCTCAATCCTTAAATCCGAAATCAATTTCCACTTTGGAATCCACTTCAAAAGTAAATCCGCCGTGTAAAGCAATGATTTAAATCCTGGAATAGTCGATTTATTCATATAGGATTAAGTACGTTTTTCCACCACCCCCCTACCCCGACCACTGAAACTTTAGTTGCAGTACTCTCTCTCTCTCTCTCTCTCTCTCTCTCTCTCTCTACACTTGAATGGTACATTATTGATCGTCTAACTTATTACATTCATCTCTCTCTCTCTCTCTCTCTCTCTCTCTCTCTCTCTCATACACACTTGAATGCTACATGAAGGATCCTCTCACTTTTCATTACCCATCTCTCTCTCTCTCTCTCTCTCTCTCTCTCTCTCTCTCTATATATATATATATATATATACATATATATATTTATATATATATGAATGTCTATATATATATATATATATATATGAATGTATATATATATATATATATATATATTTATATATATATACACTTTTTAAATGGTATATGAGTGTTCCCCTCTCCTTATACTACACACCCATCTCTCTCTCTCTCCTCTCTCTCTCTCTCTCTCTCTCTCTCTATCTCTCTCTCTCTCTCTCTCTCTCTCTCTCTCTCTCTCTTCTGCGGCTAGTTTTTCTAATCGCCGTATCAGCCAATCCGTCTTTGATCTCTGGTTGAGTTGTCAATTCGGAGTTTCATATGTATTTTTTATTTTTTATGAATGAAGACTTATGTAAATACAATGATAGTAAAATAAGGGAGACTCGGTTAGATTTAATGGCTATGAATGTTGTGGTGAACGTGGGATCAGAGAATGGCTTAGGGGTGAAAAGGGTGTTTAAAAAAATTATCATTTACGTTTGTTTGTGTTTTTAAATGTGGAAATAGATGTTAAGTTGGAAGAAAATTTAAGGAAGAATGAAAGGGGTATTGGAAGGATATAGAGAAGAATGAAAGTCACGTATGAATGTGGTTTGGAGAAGAAGGAAGGTGTAATAGAGAGGCAATAAAAAATGAAAATGAAATTAGTTGGAGATGAATTAAAGAAAACTAAATTTGTAGAAGAATGAAAGACACGTAGAAATGTTATTTAGAGATGAAGGAATATGTAATAGAGAGGCAATAAAAAAAAATAAAATAAAAGTGAAATTGGGGTGGGATGAATGAAAGAAAGAAAACTAAATTGGTAGGAAAACAAAAGTCAGAAAGGAATGTTATTTAGAGAAGAAAGGTGTAATAGAAAGGAAGTAAAAAAAGAAAATGAAAGTGAAATTGGTTGGAGATGAATTAATGAAAACTAAATTTGTAGAAGAATGAAAGATAGAAATGTGGTTTATAGATGAGGGAATGTGTAATAGAAAGGAAGTTAAAAAAGAAAGTGAAAGTGAAATTGTTTGGAATTGAATAAATAAAACAAAGAGTAAATGGTTAGTCAGTGGAAAGAAGAATAGAATTGGGGTAAAAAGATGGAAAAAATTGAGAAAATTTTCTGAATTATCATTATCATTATTATTAATATTATTATTATTAATTGGTAAGCTACACCCGAGTTGGAAAAGCAGAATGCTATCAGTCCAGGGACTCCAACAGGGAAAATAGCCCAGTGAGGAAACGAAGCAAGGAAAAATAAAATATCTTAAGAACAGTAACATTAAAATAGATATATCCTAT
>NC_090754.1:52708928-52711428 GCF_036898095.1 Palaemon carinicauda
TTGTTATAATTACTATTATTACTATTATTATTATTATTATTAATATTATTATTATTATTATTATTAATAATTTTTTTATTATTATTATTATTATTATTATTATTATTATTATAATTATAATTATTATTATTATTATTGTTGTTATTATTATTGTTATTATATCATCATCATTATTATTATTATTATTATTATTATTAGCTAAGCTACAACTATAGTTGGAAGAGCAGGATGTTATACGCGCAAGGGCTCCAACAGGTAAAAATAGCCCAGTGAGGAAAGGAAATAAGGGGATAAACAAACTATATGAGAATTTATAAAAAATTAGAATATAATATTTTAAGAATAGTATCAACATTAAAACAGATCTTTTATATATATAACATATCAAAAGAGACTTATGTCAGCCTGTTCAACATAAAAACATTTGATGCAAGATTGAATTTTTTAATTTTCCTCGATTCAACTACCTAATTAGGAAGATCATTCCACAACTTGGTCTTAGCTGGAATAAAACTTGAGGTTACACTCGGGCACACTATTCTATCTAATTTCTCTTCCTCTTGTTTTGTTAAAGTTTTTATAGTTTACATAGGATATATTTAATTTAATATTTTGTTTATTTTTTCCTTGTTTCCTTTCCGTACTGGGCTATTTTCCCTGTTGGGGCACCTGTTCTCTTGCTTGAGGGTACACTCGGGCACACTATTCTATCTAATTTCTCTTCCTCTTGTTTTGTTAAAGTTTTTATGGTTTACATAGGAGATATTTAATTTAATATTTTATTTAATTTTTCCTTGTTTCTTTTCCGTACTAGGCTATTTTCCCTGTTGGAGCCCCTGGGCTTATAGCATTCAGCTTTTCCAAATAGGGTTGTAGCTTAGCAATTAATAATAATAATAATGATAATAATAATAATAATAATAATACTGTGTAGTATTGAGCCTCATGATGAAGGCCTGGTTATTAGAATCAACTTTTTGAGAGTATAATTGCACCACTAACAATATAAGTGAACCACTGATTGCGTAAATGAAGGATATTAGTATTTTCAATGTCTTGACGTTAGTACGGCTCAAGAAATGGTTATAATTCAATGACCGACATTTATATGATGTGTGTTGTACTTTCGTGTAAATATTTATAAACTTTTTATTTTTTTAAAGTATTATTAGTGTTAGAATAACGTGATACTCTCTTTACCTCCTTTTTTAATATTGGCTGTAATGCTAAACAATTTATATATATATATATATATATATATATATATATATAATTATATATATTTATGCATATATATGTATGTATATATATATATACTTAACGCGTGGTAAAAAGGTTTGTGTATCGCCATAATCAGCGAATAGACTAGTCAGGGCTACCCAAAGTCTCCCACCATCACCAACCCGCAATGGCCAGCGTGGTGATTAAAACTGGCCAAACCCCAGACATGAATATGGACATGTGTGAGTCCTTTTTCCTGCAGTGGACTAGAAATGGCTGCATTTGTTGTTGTTGTTGTTGTTGTTGTTGTATATATATATATCTCCCTAAAATGTTGTGCTTCTGAAATTTATTACGTTTCAATAAACCACCCTCATTTACCTCCATTCCCCAGAGGTAATTAATTCCATCCCATTTTTCGTTCCAATTTCCAAAACCCCAAATCACTACATCCATTATTTCTCGATTTCAGACTCTAATTTGGTTATTCTTTTCTCTCTATCTTTTCCCCCTCGTAAAATGCATTCCTTATATCTCCCTCGCACACTCCCTTGTCCCCTATGCATCCCTGGGAGGTAGGGGGGTAGGGGGGAAGGGTGGTCCTCACCTCATTTCTTCCACCTAATTTCTCCAATTCATCTCTTTAAGCCTCACTCAGCCACACCCCATTTGCTGCGCTTCCAAGGTCGTTCGAGTCATGGCAATCACTGGGAAAGTCGCCTTTAGAGCAACGTAATCTGTCCCAACGGTGGCTTTTGGCTCCGGGTGGCAGATTCAAAGTGGGGTGGTTTAGTTACGTTGGCCTTTATATTCTTCTTCAGGGGGTCGCCTATTAAACGATAACACACACACACACACACACACACATATATATATATGTATATATATATATATATATATACATAAATATGTATATATACATATATATATATATATATATATACATAAATATGTATATATATATATATATATATATACATAAATATGTATATATACATATATATGTGTGTGTACATATATATATATATATATATATATTATATATATGTATATGTATATACATATATATATACATAAATATGTATATATACATATATATGTATGTATATATATATATATATATGTGTGTGTGTAAACAATGAGTCATTTCCAGTCCACTGCAGGACAAAGGCCTCAGACATGTCCATATTTATGCCTGGGGTTTGACCAGTTTTCATCTCTACGCTCACCGCAGTGGTAATCGTGGTAGACTTTAATCTGATCGCTCTCCGCATATCAA
>NC_090754.1:52713928-52721428 GCF_036898095.1 Palaemon carinicauda
GTTATTCAACTTCTAGAACATTTGAGGTAAAATTTAAATTATCTGTAATAACATTACTGTCCTTAAGCACTAGCAAATATGTTAAATATGTAATTTCTTTAAATCTGTTAAAAATAAAATCAAATTGATCATTTCCAATGCTGTAAGTTGTTAATAATTAAAAGAAAAATAAATCTAATTCATGTGTCTGTGCTTTGCCATGATCAGCAAAGGTGCACTAGTTAGGACATCCATACTAGGTTGGTATGCAGTGATTGATCAGGCAAAAGCCTCCCACCTCCACCAATCTGCAGTGGCCAGGGTGGTGATGAAAACAGGCAAACCCCAGACATGAATTGACATATCTGAGGCCTTTGTCCTACAGTAGACTAGAAACGAGTGCATTTTGTTGTTGTTGTTGTTGTTGTTGTTGTTGTTGTTGTTGTCTTAAAGAATCAGCTTTAAAAGCATAACAGAGAGATGAGAATTATGCAAATTCCAGGCTTGTTAATAACCTACACTTAAAATATTGACGTTAAAAAAAAAAAAAAAAATCTGGAATAAATGTCGCCACGCATTTACCGTTTTAAAAACGGATATATTGACGTAAAGGAGTGATATTACGGTCACCTACCCTTAAGAGATAATACCAAGAAGGGTAAAAATTACGGTCGCCTGTATTTTACTGAAATACAGCTAAGAACAATATATTTTTTACGGAGAATTTCCGATTAAAATTAGGGTTTTTTTTAAGTGTAAGGTGAAAGTATATTGGAATTTTCGATGGTGTAAATCTATCCACGGCCTGACGGTAAAACCTATCTAATGATTTCATCTCACGAAGGATTATATTCATCAGAAGTTTTAGCTTCGACAACTTTGCATATTGATGAGTAATGAATCCCCTCCCCCCTTTGTGTTTGCTTCTTCTCTTTCCTCTTTTTTAACTCCTCTTTTTTGCTCCTTCTTTTATTTTACTCTAATTCCTTCTCTAAGCTTTCGCTATTCTCATTTATATTGTTGTTAATATGGTACTATTCCTCTTTTTTTCATCCTTTTTGGTTTTCCTCTTCTTATTTTACTCCATTCTTTCTTTACGTCTTTGCTATTCTCATTTACATCGTTCTTATGGTATTTTAATTGTTAAATACTTCTCTTGTCGTTTATTTCCTTGTTTCCTTTCCTCTTTGGGTTATTTTTCCCTGTTGGAGCCCTTAAGCTTTGTGTTTGCTTCTTCTATTTCCTCCTTTTCAATTCCTCTTTTTTGCTTTTCCTCTTCTTATTTTACTCCATTCTTTCTCTACGTCTGCTATTCTCATTTACATTGTTCTTAATTTGGTATTCTAATTGTTGATTACTTCTCTTGTCGTTTATTTCCTTATTTCCTTTCCTCTTTGGGCTATTTTTCCCTGTTGGTGCCCTTGGGCTTATAGAAGGTTGTAGCCCCTCTTTTGTGTTTGCTTTATCTATTTCCTCTTTTTTAACTCTTTTTTGCTTTTCCTCTTCTTATTTTACTCCATTCCTTCTCTAAGCCTTCCCTTTTCCCGTTTATATTGTTTTAATATGGTATTTCTAATTGTAAATTACTTCTCTTATTATTATTATTATTAAATGCTAAGCTACAACCCTAGTTGGAAAAGCAGGATGCTATAAGCCCAGGGGCCCCAACAGGGAAAATAGCTCAGTGAGGAAAGGAAACAAGGAAAAATAAAATATTTTAAGAATAGTAACAACATTAAAATAAATATTTCCTAAATAAACAATAAAAACTTCAACAAAACAAGAGAAAGAGAAACTAGATAGAACAGTGTTCCTGAGTGTACCCTCAAGCAAGAGAACTCTAACCCAAGACAGTGGAAGACCATAGTACAGAGGCTATAGCACTACCCAAGACTAGAGAACAATGGTTCGATTTTGGAGTGTCCTTCTCCTAGAAGAGCTGCTTACCATAGCTAAAGAGTCTCTTCTACCCTTACCAAGAGGAAAGTAGCCACTGAACAATTACATTGCCGTAGTTTACTCCATTCTTTCTCTACGTCTGCTATTCTCATTTACATTGTTCTTAATTTGGTATTCTAATTGTTGATTACTTCTCTTGTCGTTTATTTCCTTATTTCCTTTCCTCTTTGGGTTTTTTTCCCTGTTAGAGCCCTTAAGCCTATAGCATCCTGCATTTCCAATAAGGGTTGTAGCTTAGCTAGTAATAATGATAATAATAATAATAATAATAATAATAATAATAATAATAATAATAATAATAATAATAATAATAATAATAATAATAATAATAATCGTCATTATTAGTTTGCTTCTTATTCTGCCTCATTTTCTTGTTCGTTTACAGTTTTCCTATTTTCTTGTTCGTCTAATTCGTCTCTCATATTTTCTTGATATCTTTAATATTCTTTATTTTATTTTTTCATATTGTCTATTCTTACTATTATTCTTAAATCATCTTTTTTTATGTTTTCATATTGCCTATTCTTACTATTATTCTTAAATTATCTTTTATTTTTATTTTCAGATTGTCTATTCTTACTATTATTCTTAAATTATCTTTTTTTATGTTTTCATATTGTCTATTCTTACTATTATTCTTAAATTATCTTTTTTTATGTTTTCAGATTGTCTATTCTTACTACTATTCTTAAATTATCTTTTCTATGTTTTCATATTGTCTATTCTTACTATTATTCTTAAATTATCTTTTTTTTATGTTTTCATATTGTCTATTCTTACTATTATTCTTAAATCATCTTTTTTATTTTTTCAGATTGTCTATTCTTACTATTATTCTTAAATCATCTTAGTAGTTTTTGTCTCATATCCTTTATCGACTGACTCTTTCTCTTATTTTTTCGTTCCCTTATTCTTTACCTCTTTTTGGGGGTCTTTATCTTTATTCTTAGTTCCTTGATTATCCTCTCCTTTCTCTTATTTTCTTAACCACTTTTTTTCCTTTCTCCTGGTTTGTTAGCTATCCTACTCTTTAATCTCTTATTATCTTGATTATCCTACTCTTCTTTCTCTTATTATCTTGAATATCTTAATTATTCTACTCTTTTTTTTATCTTATTTTCTTTATTATCCTCCTTTTTCTTTTTTTTCTTTGTTATCCTACTCTTCTTTTTTATTTTATTTATTATCCTGCTCTTCTTCTCCCTGTTATTTATCATCCTACTCTTCTTTTCCGTATTTTCTTTGTTATCCTACTCTTCTTTCTCTGATTTTCTTTGTTATCCTACTCTTCTTTCTCTCATTTTCTTTGTTATCCTACTCTTCTTTCTCTCATTTTCTTTGTTATCCTACTCTTCTTTCTCTCATTTTCTTGATTATCCTACTCTTCTTTCTCTTATTTTCTTGATTATCCTACTCTTCTTTCTCTTATTTTCTTTGTTATCCTACTCTTCTTTCTCTCATTTTCTTTGTTATCCTACTCTTCTTTCTCTTATTTTCTTGATTATCCTACTCTTCTTTCTCTCATTTTCTTTGTTATCCTACTCTTCTTTCTCTCATTTTCTTGATTATCCTACTCTTCTTTCTCTCATTTTCTTTGTTATCCTACTCCTCTTTCTCTTATTTTCTTTGTTGTCCTACTCTTCTATCTCTTATTTTCTTGATTATCCTACTCTTCTTTCTCTCATTTTCTTGATTATCCTACTCTTCTTTCTCTCATTTTCTTTGTTATCCTACTCTTCTTTCTCTTATTTTCTTGATTATCCTACTCTTCTTTCTCTTATTTTCTTTGTTGTCCTACTCTTCTATCTCTTATTTTCTGGATTATCCTACTCTTCTTTCTCTCATTTTCTTTGTTATCCTACTCTTCTTTCTCTCATTTTCTTGATTATCCTACTCTTCTTTCTCTCATTTTCTTTGTTATCCTACTCTTCTTTCTCTTATTTTCTTGATTATCCTACTCTTCTTTCTCTTATTTTCTTTGTTATCCTACTCTTCTTTCTCTCATTTTCTTGATTATCCTACTCTTCTTTCTCTCATTTTCTTTGTTATCCTACTCTTCTTTCTCTTATTTTCTTGATTATCCTACTCTTCTTTCTCTTATTTTCTTTGTTGTCTTACTATTATTTTGTATTATATTAATTGTCCTACTATTATTTTTCTTATCTTTTATTATCCTACTCTTTTTTCTCTTATTTTCTCCATTATCCCTCTCTTCTTTTCTTATTGCCTCTATTATACTACTCTTCTTTTTCTATTATTTTCTTGATCTTCGTATTCCTAATTCACCTATTTTCAAACTTCATCTTATAAATATTTTTTTTTCTCCCTCTCTTCCTTTCATCCTCCTGTTTCTTCTCTATTCAATATATTTTTCTTCTCTCCTCCACAGTTTTTCTTTCATGACTTGTTTGTTTCATTTACTCCTTTTTTTGCATATGTTCTTATTTTATTGCTTTTTTTTATTTCCATCTTTTCGTTCCTTCTGTTTCGTTTCCATTTCTATTTTCTTTACAATTTCTCTCACATACTTTAGTATCTTATTTCTTTTCCCTTTTTCTATAGATTTTTCACCTTCGTTTATGTTCCTATTCGCTTTTCTTTTCTTAAATCCTTTTTCATTTTTTGTATTTACTCTTTTTCTAGCGTTCCACTTCTTTCTATTCCCCCTTTATTCTTTTATTTCTTCTCTATGTCGCAGTCCTCCGTTTTTCTACATCTTGTTAATTTTTTGTTTTGTTTTGTAAATATTTTTTAATTGATTCAATACCAGTTAATAGTATTTGGCGTATTTTTCAAATAGATTCACAAATCTATGAATTGTAATCCTTTTTTCAGTATTTTCATTTCGTTATTGTTTTCAATGTTACCTTTACTCTAAAGAAATATACCTTTCTCCATTTTAAATTATTTTCTTTAATATCATTTAATATCATTCGCGAGCGGCCTTTAAACCTATAAACGTTTAATACTGTGACGGGCCGAGGGAAGGTTGTGACTCAAAGGCAGGTTGAAAGCAACTGAGTTAAGCCTGCCTGACACTTGCGCCCATTCGTGGCACGCACTGGCACGCATTGATGCGCGAACTCGCGTGAATGAGCCGTGAAAATGTCGTGAACAGTGCGGGAACTCGCGTGCCAGAGCGTACCAATGCGTGCCATGCGCGCCCAGAACTTTGAAATGTTTCAAGTTTGTGGCACGCATTGGCACGCACTAAATGGCCGTGAAATAGTCGTGAACGATGCGCCAACTGGAGTGAACTGGAGTGAACAGTGCGGGAACTGGCGTGAACTGGAGTGAACGATGCGGGAAGTGGCGTGAACTTTATAATGAAGAGAAACAAAAAGTAAACGAAAAAAATTAATGAAAAGGAAAGAAAAATAAACCTAATAAATTTTTATAATTGCTGTTTTAATGTGAAAAAAAAATTATATCTTATTTCAAACTATTTCTATAACTTTATAATGAAGAGAAACAAAAAGGAAACGAAAAAAAAATAATGAAAAGGAAAGAAAAATAAACATAATAAATTTTTATATTTGCTGTTTTAATGTGAAAAAAAAAATGATGTCTTATTTCAAACTATTTCTATAACTTTATAATGAAGAGAAACAAAAAGGAAACGAAAAAGATTAATGAAAAGGAAAGAAAAATATAAACCTAATAATTGTTTATATTTGCTGTTTGAATGTAAAAATAAAATGATGTCTTATTTCATGCACACACTTATTTTCCTCTATTACCAATCAAGACCCAAAACTTTTGTTTTAAATAAAAATGAACTGAAAAATAAACCCAAGAAATTTTTAAGTTTGCTGTTTGAATGTAAAAATAAAATGTTTTATTTCATCAACATACTTATTCTTCTTTATTATCTTAAAATGAAGAGCAAAACAAATTTTTTCTGTTTGCTGTTTTAATGTAAAAATAAAATGATTTCTTATTTCAACACACTTTTTTCTCTATTACCATGAAATCAACAGCCTAAAATTTTTTAATGTTTACTGCTTTTAATGTTAAGATAAAATGCCTTCTTAATACTTGTACATATTTTGTCTGCTATTTATATGTAAATCAAATGCTTTCTTATAGAAACAAAAATAAAGGGCAACAAAATATACAAACGAAAAAGATACGTTTCTTCTCCTCAATGCAATGGTGTCTCTGACAGAAAGCATTGTTGTCTCTTCCGAAGCCAATACAAGAATGTCCTCGGGTTGGAGAAGCCCCGTTTTTATATGGAGTGGCCAATTCGTGAACTGGCGTGAACGATGCGGAATGATGAGTGAACTCGCGTGAACGTGTCGTGAACTTCTCGTGAACTATGCGTGCCAATTCGTACCATTCCGTGAACGATGCGCGAACTGGAGTGAACTGGTCGTGAACAGTGCGGGGAAAAACACCAGTGCGTGCCACAAAGTGGCACGCACTGGCGCGCATCAATGCGTGCCAGTGCGTGGCAAAAATGCGCGCAAGTGTCAGGCAGGCTTTAGTTTATTATAGAACACTCCTTTATATACAAAAGCTCAGGGCAACAATAATTTTCATGTTTAAAATTGACACCGTTACCAATGAGAAAAAACAGACATGTTTTTTTCAGGTTCTTTTTAGTGCGAGGGGAGAGCGAAGAGACAAGCACAAAATGAACTATGTACGATCGTGTGACACACGGTTGGTACAATACCCTCCTAAGTACATTTTTTTTCTCCCTTCTACCTCACAGATGGTACCAGGGGTCCACAGTCCTGAGCGCCAGCAATAGTGGAGGAGGCATCTGGAACGTGGGTGGGTCCCTGGTCCTTGGGAGCGTCGTCTCTGACGATTCGGGCGAGTACACCTGCGTCGCCAACAACACCGTCGGGGAGACTAGGTTCTCGGCTCACCTGCTGGTCACCCTTCCACTCTCCGTACAGGTGAGAGGTGTATGTGGATGTTAGGTCTCTCTCTCTCTCTCTCTCTCTCTCTCTCTCTCTCTCTCTCTTCAGCTGTATTTTGAGATTAGGTCTCTCTCTCTCTCTCTCTCTCTCTCTCTCTCTCTCTCTCTCTCTCTCTCTCTCTCTCTCTCTCTCTCCAGGTGTATTTCGAGATTAGGTTCTCTCTCTCTCTCTCTCTCTCTCTCTCTCTCTCTCTCTCTCGTAGTAGTAGTAGTAGTAGTAGTAGTAGTAGTAGTAGTAGTACAGTAAGTGGAGATTTTGTGTCTATAATGCTTTTCCTGATAGTGGATTTTACATATGAAATATTAATTCAGATAGGAATTTAGATTTTATCATATATATTCGGTTTAACAAAATCATAAGAGAAAAAAATTGTATGTGCGTTTTGAATACTCAAAACAATCTGTAATTTGTTTGAATACTCATAAAAAAATCTTGTTGCGATTTGAATATTCAGAAAAATCTGTAATATTTTTGAATAGTCAGAATAATCTGTAAATGTTTTGAATAATAGAAAAATCTAATTGTGTTTTGAATGTTCAGAAAAATCTTTAATTGTTTTGAATACTCAGAAAAATCTGTAATTGGGTTTTGAATACTCAGAAAAATCTGTAATTTTATTGAATGCATT
>NC_090754.1:52731428-52733928 GCF_036898095.1 Palaemon carinicauda
TTATGGTTATATATTATGCAAAGTCTTATCATTAACTGATGATAGAAGCTTCAAAGGGTTTATGATAGTTCTAATCGGGCACTGCGTTATCCGTGTAGACACCTCAATATTATGTAATTGACGGATAGGTTTGCTCAGAGCAAATGGGTGTTACAGACTAATATACACACGAACAAAGCCACTCCACAGACTAATACACACACGAACAAAGCCACTCCACAGACTATTACACACGAACAAAGACAATCCACAGACTAATACACACACGAACAAAGCCACTCCGATGACTAATACACACATGAACAAAGCCACTCCGGTGACTAATACACACACGAACAAAGCCACTCCCATGACTAATACACACACGAACAAAGCCACTCCCATGACTAATACACACACGAACAAAGCCACTCCCATGACTAATACACACACGAACAAAGCCACTCCACAGGCTAATACACACACGAACAAAGCCACTCCACAGACTAATACACACATGAACAAAGCCACTCCACAGACTATTACACACACGAACAAAGCCACTCCACAGACTAATGCACACACGAACAAAGCCACTCCACAGACCAATGCACACACGAACAAAGCCACTCCACAGACTAATGCACACACGAACAAAGCCACTCCACAGACCAATGCACACACGAACAAAGCCACTCCACAGACTAATGCACACACGAACAAAGCCACTCCACAGACCAATGCACACACGAACAAAGCCACTCCACAGACTAATGCACACACGAACAAAGCCACTCCACAGACTAATGCACACACGAACAAAGCCACTCCACAGACTATTAAACACACGAACAAAGCCACTCCACAGACTAATGCACACACGAACAAAGCCACTCCACAGACTAATGCACACACGAACAAAGCCACTCCACAGACTATTACACACACGAACAAAGCCACTCCACAGACTAATGCACACACGAACAAAGCCACTCCACAAACTAATACACACACGAACAAAGCCACTCCACAGACTAATACACACACGAACAAAGCCACTCCACAGACTATTGAACACACGAACAAAGCCACTCCACAGACTAATGCACACACGAACAAAGCCACTCCACAGACTATTACACACACGAACAAAGCCACTCCACAGACTAATGCACACACGAACAAAGCCACTCCACAAACTAATACACACACGAACAAAGCCACTCCACAGACTATTACACACACGAACAAAGCCACTCCACAGACTAATGCACACACGAACAAAGCCACTCCACAAACTAATACACACACGAACAAAGCCACTCCACAGACTAATACACACACGAACAAATCCACTCCACAGACTAATACACACACGAACAAAGCCACTCCACACCTATAAACATAAAAACCATCTCACACGTCTCGAACTGTCGACCTAAACCGCGTTGGGAGGAAAGTCGTTGGTGATTGGTACAATACATGAACATATGCTACCTGATTCTAAAGCGATGTCAGGCAGGGCAGCCGATTGGCTCTACGGGGTATCCCAAAGCCAAAGCAAAGTCCTTGAAAAGAAGGCAACTGTGTTTACCCCATACAAATGGGAAAAAAGTACGTTAATAGATGAAGAAGATAGACAGTGGGTAAGCAGTTGATAGTAAGGAGGTGATGCAATAATAAAAGTCTTGGAGGGATTAGAAATAGCTTTAGTATATTCTAGTTATATTGAATAATTGTATGATTGTAGAAGTTCTTATTCATTTTTCGTTTCTTCTTCATCCTGTCATTTTATATTAGTCAAATAATTTTTTGTATTCATAATAATAAAAGTCTGGAAGGATGAGAAATGGCTTTAGTATATTCTAGTTATATTGAATAATTATATGATTGTAGAAGTTCTTATTCATTTTTCGGTTCTTCATCTTGTCATTTTATATTAGTCAAATAATTTTTTTATTAATTTTTTTTTTATTCTTGTTTTCCATATTTTTGTCAATACATTTTATCAAGATGATATATGGTTATTTTGACCTCTATGTTAATTAGGAACCTAAAAATATTAATCATTATTTGTATTGTGTATTATCATATCTGACAGCTTCCAAATACAAAATGTATTTTTTTGCCTATATTTTCTTACGCTTTCAAATTTATTTATATTGTATTTTTGTCTATTTTTTCCATACTTTTATGTCAGCTTTTAAATATATATTGTATTTTTTTTTAATTCTCTCCCACGTTCATGTGGCAGCCTTTAAACATATGTTGTATTTTTTTCTATTTTCTCACGTAAATCTGGCCGCTTTTAGATATACATTTATTTTTTCTCTATTCTTGTCTTACGTTCATTGTCAGCTTTCAGAAATATAATATATTTTTCTCTATTTCTACAACCCGTTCATCTGGTAGATTTTAAATATACAATATATTTTTCTCTATTTTTTCCCTACGTTCATTGGCATCTGTCAAAAATTAATATATTGTTACCTATTTTCCCTCACGTTCACCTGCTAGCTTT
>NC_090754.1:52738928-52758928 GCF_036898095.1 Palaemon carinicauda
GCATCTACTCCTGCACGGCCCAGTCTCGCCAGGGGCATTCGGATACCCAGACGCTCACCGTCAGGGTCATGGGTATGTTCGGTGACGCGTATAATAATACCTGTTCATTTGTGGGTCTTTCTGTTCACCGTTTAAGAAGAATATTATGCTTGATATTAAATGAATCGATTTTGGGGGGTTGTGGGTTATATTAATGGTTTTAGGTAAATATTTTCTTTGATATTAATGTTTATTTTAAGGCCTTTCATTTAGAATTAAAGTAGAATACCTTCTTCGATATTAATGTTTATTTTAAGGCCTTTCCTTTAGAATAAAATTGGAATATTTTTTTCGATATTAATGTTTATTTTAAGGCCTTTCATTTAGAATAATATTTGAATATGTTCTTCGATATTAATGCTCATTTTAAGGCCTTTCATTCAGAATTAAAGTAGTATATTTTCTTCGATATTAATGTTTATTTTAAGGCCTTTAATTTAGAGTAAAATTTGAATATTTTCTTCAATATTAATGTTTATTTTAAGGTCTTTCATTTAGAATAATATTTGAATATTTTCTTCGATATTAATGTATATTTAAGGCCATTCATTTAGAATTAAAGTAGAATACCTTCTTCGATATTAATGTTTATTTTAAGGCCTTTCATTTAGAATTAAATTAGATTACCTTCTTCGATATTGATGTTTATTTTAAGGGCTACCATTTAGAATGAAGTTAGAATATTTTCTTCGAAACTAATGTTTATTTTAAGGCCTTTCATTTAGAATAAAATTAGAATATTTTCTTCGATATTGATGTTTATTTTAAGGCCTTTCTTTCGGAATTAAAGTAGAATATTTTCGGGCCTTATGGCTCGCAGTTCAAGCATAATATTCTCTTAAATGCTGAATTCTGAAGTTACTTAAACATGATGAATCCTTTTAGTAAATATATAAAAGAATTTTTAGCCTCTGTTTTCAATTGGTTGCATCAGGACATCTCGCTACATTCTCTTTATTATGTAATATTTCAAGAATATATCTTAATACTTTTAGTATCATCTACTCATAGTGTTTTATGTCATAATTTCTGAGGCAAAATCATTCACTCCTTAGAACTTTATTAGGGAAATCAGATCTATGACCTGATTAATTTGGTATGATGGTGTTCCTTTCAGGTTCTAATTGTACAGTACTTATAACTATATAATCTTTATTCTGTTTATTTTCTATAAAATGCCATTTTAGTTGATTCTTTCAAGCTTCATTCCATTCATATTTTTATCTTGTTATATATTTACGTTATTCATTTATTTTGTAGAACTGTAAATCGTAGCTTTCACTTATCCTATCCATCCAACACACCACAAATTTACCAAACTATTATTATAACCAAAGCTATTTAGTTAGATGCCTATTTTTATTCTTATTTAGTTCAACATGCTATAGCTCACATTTAATAAACAGCGTTAAGTCTACAAATACTAAAGGTAATTTAAACAAGAAAATTTGGTAATCAAGATTGAGAACTGTCAGGTAAAGTATTTTAGGCCACCACTACCATCTGGTGGTGATTGACCATAGGCCACCACAGTTGTCTGGTAGGCCGCAGTGAGGATCATTTGGTCGTGGATATGTTTACAGTGGCTCCAGTACTGCTGCCTTTCACCTTTGAGGAGAAGTTACAGAAGGGCGACCACGTCGCCGTGGCCTGCGGCGTTAGCAAAGGGGATCCTCCCATCACCTTTACTTGGGAGAAAGACGGACGCAATGTCCAGAAAATTGAGGGGATTTCAGTGTCCAGCATGAACGAGTACTCCAGCGCTCTCATGATACGGAGTCTGGATGCCGAACACACGGGCGAGTACACTTGCAGGGCCTCCAACGACTGGTCCGAAGCCACCCACTCCGCCTCACTCGCTGTCTCTGGTACGCCCACTAAAAAGGACCACGCTGCTGCAGACGAAGCATGGGCGTGTTCTCTACAAAAGATAACTTCTTGTCTTTTTATTTTTACCATTTACTACTTTTTCAGAATCCCTCATATCATATGTGTTCGAGTATGGTATTTGGTTAATCCAACTTGCCGCGTCTGTTCCCAATTCCTTCTCACCAATGTTTGTTTCTTTAGATTTTTTCCTATTCTGTGAACGCACTCCTTCCTCCATTTAAAGTATAGCTACCCGTATTCCAGTTTTTTTTTCTCTCTTGCTTTCTGTATGTAATGATCTTGTCTACTCTTCCACTAGTTTTGGTCTCGGACTTGTCGGTCTGAGACTAGCACTAGTTATCCGCCTTGTTGTCGTAGCACCATAGCATTTCGATTTTGCTTTTAAAAAGTAGAAAAAAAAACAACCTTAACATCTAAAAGATTCCACAGGCACCACCACCACCATCACGAACCGGCACTGCACCGGTTCAACTTCTAAACAAAACATAATTAAGGCATTACATAAAAAAAGGATTTCTTTTTTCACTTTGCTTCTCGTGAGTGTGAGAGAGTGAGTGTGTGTGATTGTGTTGTTTGCAGTTCCACCCCGGCTAGCTCCTCTGACCTTCCCTGGCGGGACACGCGCAGGGATGAGAGCTCAGGCCACCTGCCTGGTCCAGGAGGGAGACCAGCCCTTGACCCTCGTGTGGCAGAAGGACGGCCGCCTCCTCGATGCGAAGCTGGAGATTCGCACGTCGCCCATTGATCCCTACACTTCCATCATGGTGATTGACCAGACGACTGCTGAACACACAGGAAACTACACTTGTGTAGTCACCAATCCAGTCCGCACCACCACGTCGACCGCCCGCTTAACTGTCAGCGGTAGGCCGCCCACTGCCTCTCTCTCAACTAGCTAGATTAGGGATTTAGGGGTAGACAAGGGTTGGGATTGTTTTGCAGTTTCTCCCCTCCACCTAACTTATGGCGCTGTTGGTCAGGTTAGGTGTGAGGGGTGCTCTCCCTCATAGGACATCGCGTCCTAGGTTAGGTTAGGTTAGGTTAGACCAAGGAAGGTAAGATTGGAACGTATCTGAATGACTTGTGGTGCTAGGTTAGGTGGATGGAGAAAACTGCAAAAGAGTAAAGTAATAAAGAGTATTTAATGCATTTTTACAAACTTTTAAAGTTGGGAGAAGAAAGATAGGTATTTTACAGTAACTAACAAAAGTACTTCTTAATAGCATGCATGTAGAAATGGGTTAAAATAGATGGTAAGTTTACTGAAGTAACCAGCATTATGCTTGAGGATTTTTTTTTAGCAAAGTGAATATTGCTTTTCTTGACGACGTTAATAATACTACCGTGCATAATGGGTAAGACCGTCAGATAGTTAACTACTGTTACTCTGTCGTTTCATGGACTTGAATACATCTTGCTTGTCAATCGACCTATTACTTCAACGACCTAATTTGTGGCGAAAGTCGACTTTCTTCAGACACAATTACAAGACTTAAAGGAAAGGAAACAAATGGGTCTGATAGATTAATTTCTTTCAATATTCGACCATTGAGAATATGTTTTGAAATCAGGAAATTCAATGAAATCTTTAAATGATAATAATTTGTAAAGTTGTATTTCAATATATCCAAGTTCTTTTAATTCACATTGAAGTTTTTCAAGACAATCTGTTATATTTCCGTATAGCATCTTCAAATCAGAATGATTTTAAAACAAAGACACATTTGCTTCCTTAGAAATATGGTAATGGTTTTTCTGTTCACTGGCAGACAAAAGATACTCTTTGACTTCACTGAACTGTGGTTGTATTTTGACTGACTCAAACTTTTGTGTGTGACGCAACAGACTGTATGGATCGGGAGTGTTTTCTTCTCTGATTCTTTCTCTTTCGACACACAAACTCCTTCGAGAAAGACCAGATAAAGTATGTTTTAACAGTGCTTAGATGTGCTTTCAGTGTGTTTTTATGACATTTCGTATGTGATATAGGAATCTTATAGATATTAGAATTATTACTGTTTCGTGGAGTGTGTAGGTAACTTATATATATTTTTCAAATACTTTAATGCTTGTTATCTGTCAATTTAAGAAATATTTGGTATAAAAAAACAGCTTATTGGTTATGCTTTTACATAGAACAGTAACATAGCTTTCATTACCATGTATGTGAATCGTAATTTGAGAGTTGATTATTAACATCTAATCATTCAGTAAAAACAACTCGTAATAAAAAGACCATTGACTATGATTGTAATATAGCGAATTGGAATAGTTGCCTATAATGATATTTCAGATATCATTGCAGTTTAATTCATTACAATATATATCTTTCACTCTAGTGCCTCCCGCATGGGTTGTTGAACCGGCCAGTGCCAGTGTTGAACTTGGAGGCACTGTGGCTCTTCACTGCCTAGCCAAAGGATTCCCCAACCCGACCATCGTTTGGCGTAAGGAAAGCGGTAAGTTGATGTTCCACTGTATATATATATATATATATATATATATATATATATATATATATATATATATATATATATAAATTAAATTTTGTCACTCGCAATGACTTTCATACATGAGAAGTGAACCACAAATTTTATATTAATTTTATCACGCTAATAGATAACTAGTCGGACATTGATTTATAATAGGTGGTTTTACCATGGCTAGGATTCGAACGTATGCCTCTGAAACGAAACTTAATTATACAATTGACTTAAACCATTAAACTGTCAAGATAATTATAAAAGGTTAAATAATGCGGTGTTACCATTTAACATGTAAATCATTCGTGAATCCCTGCCCATTTCTTGCTGTCTCACTGTATATATATATATATATATATATATATATGTATATATATATAGATATATTTTATATATATATATATATATATATATATATATATATATATATAATGTAGATATAAACAGACTCAAGTTAAATTCTTCATGCACTTCAATACATAATCGTAGCAAAAAAGAGATGACCAAGAAAATCCTTATCTGTTTTTGACTACTTAAAAGAGAGATTGGAGAGAATGGCAAATACTGTTTTAGTCATTTTAGGGATAAAGCGTCTGCAGTCTGTTTCTGGATGATTTTCTTTCCTTGGCAGAAATAGAACCAATTTCAACGGAAATTTATATACATTTTTCAGTGCCATTATCTTTTATTTTGTCTGTTTTACTTATTATTATTATTATTATTATTATTATTATTATTACTGTTATTATTATTAATATTATTATTTTTATTACTATTATTATGGTTGTTGGTGTTTTTATTATTATTATTATTATTTCTTGATAAGCTACAACCAAAGTAGGAAAAGCAGGATACTAAAAGCGCAGGGCCTCCAACAGGCAAAATAGCCCAGTGAGGAAAGGAAACAAGGAAAAATAAAATATTCTAAGAAGAGTAACAACATTGAAATAAATATCTATATAAACTATAAAAAGTTTAACAAAACAAGAGGAAGAGAAATAAGATACAATGGTGTGCCCGAGTGTACCCTCAAGTAAACTATAACACAAGACAGGGAAAGACCATAGTACAGAGGCTATGTCACTAGTCAAGACTGTGGATCAATGGTTCGATTTTGGAGTCAATGTACAGTAGTAGTAATTTTTTTTTTTTTTTTTTTTTTTTTTTTTTTTTTTTTTTTTTTTTTGAGAATCTTACCCCAATTGTATTATATAAGCTTTGGTAAAGTGGAGTCCTTCCAAGCATTTAGCAGTTTTTCAATACTGACGTTTCGGTTTTCTTTGAAGTAATTGGATTGTCTTTTTTAGCATGCTGATTGATCTGGTTCTTCGTTAATTAAAAAGATATTGCGACCAAACAATCTGTTCTCATAGCAACGCCAAATGAAAATATTCCAAAATATAAAATCAAGCTGACTTTATATGAGTTAACATCCGATTTGAAACTTCCTTAGTTCGACTTAGCTCTTTATTTGACGGTGAAGAAAATTCCAAAATATAAAATTAATCTGATCTTATATGAACAAAGTTATAAAATTTTCTGACCTTGACCTTACGAGGTCACTCCCAATTGGAACTTCATTGCTTCGACTTTACTATTTATTCGACAGTGAAGAGGATTTCAAAATATCATCATCATCTCCTCCCACGCCTATTGACGCAAAGGGCCCCTGTTAGATTTCGCCAGTCGTCTCTATCTTGAGCTTTCAAATCAATACTTCTCCATACATCATCCCCAACTTCACTCTTCATAGTCTTCAGCCATGTAGGCCTTGGTCTTCCAACTCTTCTAATGACTTGTGAAGCTTATCTTTTCGTACCAAAATTTAATTAAGCTAATTTTACATAAATAAGGTTGAAATTATATTATTATTATTATTATTATTATTATTATTATTATTATTATTATTATTATTATTACTATCCAAGCCACAACCCTAGTTGGAAAAGCAAGATGCTATAAGCCCAGGGGCTCCAACGGAAAAAATAGCCCTGTGAGGAAAGGAAATAAGGAAATAAATAAATATGAAGAGAACTAATTAACAATAAATCATTCTAAAAAAAAGTAACAACGTCAAAACAGACATGTCATATATAAACTATTAACAACATCAAAAACAAATATGTCATAATTAACTATAAAAAGACTCATGTCCACCTGGTCAACAAAAAAGCATTTGCTCCAACTTTGAACTTTTGAAGTGGTCAATCCTAATTGGAACTTCCTTAGTTCGACTTTACTATCGGTTTGACAGTCTGGAGTTCCAGGTCATCTTTTATATACACTTGAAAATTTGCAGTAAAAAAAAAATGGTAAAAACCCAGGAATAAATGTTGCCAGGCATTTACCGTTTTGAAAACAGATATATTGAATTAAAAATACTAGGCTTCGATCTCACTTTAAGTTAGAAATTAGTATCTGTTTGAGCACGATATTGTTTTGATTATCATTCTTATATATATATATATATATATATATATATATATATATATATATATATATATACATGTATATATATATATATATACATATATCTTTATGTATATATATACATATATGTAAATATATATAAATATATATATATACATGTATATATATATACATATATCTTTATGTATATATATACATATATAAATATATATATATATATTATATATATATATATGTATATATATATATATATATATATATATATATATATATATATATAGAGTATACGATTATTCTGCTTTGGCAACCGTTTTAGCACATGTAGTTTCCATAATCCCAGCTCTGACACCGAGAAGCTAATAGCATCATTGTTATTACTGTTATTATATTTAAATGTAATATGATTATGTTTGTGCTGCTTGGAAAGCTTGTCGCGTAATTTTTATCATTTATTTTAATTCAATGGGATATCTAATTTCATATAGGTTTTTGTAATTTTTTTAATATTATGTAACTTTTTTTTTAAGGGGGGCAATACCTATTAGTTGAATGCATATTTTCCCCATTGTGTTTATTAATTGGACTATTATTATTATTATTATTATTATTATTATTATTATTATTATTATTATTATTAGTATCATAGTTTTATTATTATTGTTATTATTATTATTATTAATTTTATTATTATTGTTATTATTATTATTATTATTTTTAGTAGTAGTAGTAGTAGTAGTAGTAGTAGTAGTAGTAGTAGTAGTAGTATCATTATTATAATCATTATGCCATTCTTCAACCCCAATTGAAGTGTTTAGTTATTAAAAGTACCATTACGTTCCTGTAATAAACATTGTATTTGGTGAAAGATATAAACTCCTTAATCACTATTTGCATAAATATGTTGGTCATTATGATTTTGGAATCTATGACATACAGCTGATTGCATTCTTTATTGTTTTCGTAATTAAAATGGTAATTACATCATTATTGACATTTTATTAGTAGACCGGACAGGTAATATCATTCATATTACTACTATTTATTTAGTGTATTTTTTTTTCTTTTTCTTTTTCGCTTGATCTCTAAAAATAAATAAAACTATAGGGGCACTCGGTAGAGCGCAGACCTCCGCCGTGGCATCTTATTTCTCGGCCTTTTGCTTGACCTTGACCTTTGACCTTAGCATGTATTAATTGACGTGGATTTTTACACACTCATATATGAACAAAGTTTGAGGTCACTGTGATAACGATGTCCAAACTTATGGAAGAGTACGTGAATTGGACATTTTGCTTGGCCTTTGACCTTGACCTTCCAAAATTTAATCATATCCAGCTTTTTACATAACAATTAATCTCTGTTCATTACTCTACGATTAAAACTGGTGTCAGGAAGCTGGTCACAAGCAAACACACACACACACACACACCTAAACAGGGGTGAAAACATAACCTCCTTCCTACTTCGTTGGCGGAGGTAATTACGTATGAATCCTTGGTTATATCATCCGATATCTTTTAACATTTGTGGAATCTCACTTAAATACCAATAAATAAACGCGATTAATTCCTTAGATATGAATTCTGTATATTGCCTACAGATACATCATTATTCGTAATAAATAAAAAGTGAGTACAGCATTTAGATCATACTGTATATACAGATATTCATTACAAAAGCGTGGTAGGGGAATGTAATAGTTTATGTTTGTTTGAATAGAAATGATTAAATCCTTGCATATTACTTTCGGTATATCTTTGATGATGAATAATATACGACATACGTGTATTATATACAAACTCCTCTTTTAGTTTGTATTAAACTGATAATAGTGTAGATGTTTCTTCTGCATAGACAAACGGATTAATATTATTATATAATTTCGAAGTTATGTTTGTTAAGAGGCTATTATTATTATTATTACTATTATTATTATTATTATTATTATTATTATTATTGTTGTTGTTGTTGTTGGTTTTTGTTGTTGTTGTTATTATTATTAATATTATTAGAACCCTTTGAGTCTCTTGGCATTATTATTATTATTATTATTATTATTACCGGGTATTATTATTATTATTATTATTTTCATCATCATCACCATCACCATCATCATTATTATTATTAAGACCCTTTGAATCTCTTGCCATTATTATTATTATTATTATTATTATTATTATTATTATTATTATTATTATTATTATTATTATTATTATTATTATTATTATTATTATTATCATCATCATGTAAGTCATGCAAATGCGCCCAGTTTATATATGACATATTTATTTTGACCTTGTTACTGTTTATAGAATGATATATTGTTAATTTATTCTCATCATTTATTTCCTTATTTCCTTTCCTCACTGGGTTATTTTTCCCCATTGGAGCCCTTGGGCTTATAGTATCTTGCTTATGCAATTAGGGTTGTAGCTTGGATAATAATGATAATGATAGTAATAATGATAATAATAATAATAATAATAATAATAATAATAATAATACTAAATCATTAAACTGTTCTTAAAAGGCTAATCATCTTCCATAAATATAATTTAATTTACTTGATTATTGACCATATTTTTTATATGCTTAGAACCCCTAAGTTCTTTTAGTTGCTAATTATGGCAAACCTCTAAAGCCAGTTTCGTTGCTTTGATCTCTTCTTGAAGTGTTTCTAATTAGAGTTTCATTAATTAATTCGATCAGTGGGTAGGTGTGATTTAATACTCCCTCAATGTGAAATTAGTTAGTTTTTATCATCGACGTATGACTGAAGTATTTTTCCATGAGATCGTTTATTAATTACAGTATTGAATCTTTTTTTTTTTTATGAATTTTGATATTATTATTATTATTATTATTATTATTATTATTATTATTATTATTACTAGCCAAGCTACAACCCTAGTTGGAAAAGCAAGATGCTATAAGCCCAAGGGTTCCAACAGGGAAAAATAGCCCAGTGAGGAAAGGAAATAAGGAAATAAATAAATGATGAGAATAAATTAACAATATATCATTCTGAAAACAGTAACAGCGTCAAAACAGATATGTCCTATATAAACAATAAAAAGACTCATGTGAGCCTGGTCAACATAAAAACATTTAAATTCCATGTTAATGTAGAATAATAATTCAACCTAGATGTTAAATGTCACAACAGCAATATGAAGTTACATTCGAAGATAATACGGATTAATAATTTAACTTAGATGTTAAATGACAAGTTATATTCGAAGTGAATATGGATTAATCATTGTACTCAGATGTTAAGTGTCACAACAAAAATATGAAGTTACATTTAACTTATATGTTAAATTTCACTACAAAAACATTAAGTTAATATTAAATATAGGTTACGAATATTGTTTCGCAAACCTTTCACATTTCTGCTTTCAGGTACGAAACAGAACCTTTCATATTTATCGGTCGAACTTTTCATATTTATCGGTCGTATAATTAAAGGCATACGCCTACCATTGGTCCTATTTCAGGCTTTTGTTTATTTAACTCTGTAATTACCGGACGTAAAGATCAGATTTTGAAAATAATGTCTGGCTTTAGTTTGAATATATATGAGCCTGGTAATTATAGGTATTTATTATCTCTGTTGATTCATCTTTGCTGTTTAAAGGTTTAAAGGCCACTCATGAATGGCAGGGGCAAGGGACAGAAAGGTTTTAAAGGCCACTCGTGAATGGCAGGGGCAAGGGACAGTGGCATTGCCCTATCGAGCAGTACAATGTCCCGGAGACTGGCCATAAAGGTTTTAAAGGCCACTCGTGAATGGCAGGGGCAAGGGACAGTGGCATTGCCCTATCGAGCAGTACAATGTCCCGGAGACTGGCCATAAAGGTTTTAAAGGCCACTCGTGAATGGCAGGGGCAAGGGACAGTGGCATTGCCCTATCGAGCAGTACAATGTCCCGGAGACTGGCCATAAAGGTTTTAAAGGCCACTCGTGAATGGCAGGGGCAAGGGACAGTGGCATTGCCCTATCGAGCAGTACAATGTCCCGGAGACTGACCATAAAGGTTTTAAAGGCCACTCGTGAAAGGCAGGGGCAAGGGACAGTGGCATTGCCCTATCGAGCAGTACAATGTCCCGGAGACTGACCATAAAGGTTTTAAAGGCCACTCGTGAAAGGCAGGGGCAAGGGACAGTGGCATTGCCCTATCGAGCAGTACAATGTCCCGGAGACTGACCATAAAGGTTTTAAAGGCCACTCGTGAAAGGCAGGGGCAAGGGACAGTGGCATTGCCCTATCGAGCAGTACAATGTCCCGGAGACTGACCATAAAGGTTTTAAAGGCCACTCGTGAATGGCAGGGGCAAGGGACAGTGGCATTGCCCTATCGAGCAGTACAATGTCCCGGAGACTGACCACAAAGGTTTTAAAGGCCACTCATGAAAGGCAGGGGCAAGGGACAGTGGCATTGCCCTATCGAGCAGTACAATGTCCCGGAGACTGACCACAAAGGTTTTAAAGGCCACTCATGAAAGGCAGGGGCAAGGGACAGTGGCATTGCCCTATCGAGCAGTACAATGTCCCGGAGACTGACCACAAAGGTTTTAAAGGCCACTCATGAAAGGCAGGGGCAAGGGACAGTGGCATTGCCCTATCGAGCAGTACAATGTCCCGGAGACTGACCACAAAGGTTTTAAAGGCCACTCATGAAAGGCAGGGGCAAGGGACAGTGGCATTGCCCTATCGAGCAGTACAATGTCCCGGAGACTGACCACAAAGGTTTTAAAGGCCACTCATGAAAGGCAGGGGCAAGGGACAGTGGCATTGCCCTATCGAGCAGTACAATGTCCCGGAGACTGACCACAAAGGTTTTAAAGGCCACTCATGAAAGGCAGGGGCAAGGGACAGTGGCATTGCCCTATCGAGCAGTACAATGTCCCGGAGACTGACCACAAAGGTTTTAAAGGCCACTCATGAAAGGCAGGGGCAAGGGACAGTGGCATTGCCCTATCGAGCAGTACAATGTCCCGGAGACTGACCACAAAGGTTTTAAAGGCCACTCATGAAAGGCAGGGGCAAGGGACAGTGGCATTGCCCTATCGAGCAGTACAATGTCCCGGAGACTGACCACAAAGGTTTTAAAGGCCACTCATGAAAGGCAGGGGCAAGGGACAGTGGCATTGCCCTATCGAGCAGTACAATGTCCCGGAGACTGACCACAAAGGTTTTAAAGGCCACTCATGAATGGCAGGGGCAAGGGACAGTGGCATTGCCCTATCGAGCAGTACAATGTCCCGGAGACTGACCACAAAGGTTTTAAAGGCCACTCATGAATGGCAGGGGCAAGGGACAGTGACATTGCCCTATCGAGCATTTCAATGCCCTAGAGACTGGCCATATATACAGATGATCATCACCTAAGCCCACTCTCCACCCAAGGTAGGACCAAGGAGGGACATGCGATGGCTGCTGATGATTCAGCAGATAGACTTATAGTCTCTCCCCTTAGCTCACAAGGATATTAAGGTTGCATCGACCATGCTCTAGTTCGATTCGAAACCCAGTCTGGTGTTCACCAGTCAAGGATGTTATCACATCGGCCACCACAATGTTTTCCTTGGCATTTTTTCTTTCCCCTGCACTAGTTTGCATTTTTTCTTTTCGTCGTTTTGCTTTAACACGGTTATTATTCCCTCACAATATCTTCATACTCTATCATCAAATTTTCTTCCATTCGACTATCGTATTGTACTAACTTATTTTTTCTTCCACTTCCTGGTTCTCTCTATCTCCTGTTCTTCCTTCTTCTTTTCTTCATCCTCATCATCATGATCATCATCCATTTCCTTACTACTACAACTACTACTACTACTACTACAACAACAACTACTACTACTACTATAAGCTTGGCTACAATCCTAGTTGGGAAATAAGATACTATAAGCCCAAGGGCTCCAAAGGGGAAATATAGCCCAGTGAGGAAAGAAAACAAGGAAATAAATAACCTACAAGAGAAGAATAAACACTCAAAATAAAATATTTAAAAACACATCATTAAATCACAACTTCCACATAAAACCTATAAAACCTAGAAAAAAAGAAAAGAAAAACAACCTCCTTATATTCATTGTACATGTATATTCTTACGTAAATGATTGTACGTACATCATATGCATGATACCATGAATAAAAACAAAAATCAAATTGGGTTTTGCGTAATAAAAGAGAAAGTGGTTTAGCTTGCTCAAATGAGTAGGTCCTTAATGAAGTCATTACCTAAATGTTTTATTCAGGATTTTTTTTTAAGTGTCTTAAATGTTTGTTGGCCTATATCCTTGAGGTGGTTTAGGATCTGAAAGATTAGACAACACTTTTGCCCTGATTAAACTCGTGCTGGGGATGGGGGAGGGATTTACTGGGGAAGGGGATTTGTGGGGGTAGGGGGGGAAGAGGGATGGGGGCGATGTTAAATCCCCACTGAAAGGAAGAGAGGAAAGTTAGCTCATTAAATATTTACAGAGTTGGTGCGCGTTTTGAATATTTTTTTTTTATTCGGGTGTATTCTGAGAAATCTAGTCTGGTGGTTATATACCTTGATATAGTGGTTATTTTTGTAAGCAAGATATATACTGTATATATATATATATATATATGTGTGTGTGTGTGTGTGTGTATATATATATATATATATATACACGTGTTTATATATACAGTATATATATATATATATATATATTTATATATATATATATATATATACACACACACACACACACACATATATATATATATATATATATAAAGAGAGAGAGAGAGATAACTTGTTCTTTATTTTGTAGGGAAGATTAGTATTGTTGTTATTGTTATTACTACTACTATTTTTATTATACATTAAATTTTTTTTTTTATATTTAATATTTTTTTTCAAGTGTGTGCATCTCCACATATTCTTAAATAATCAAAACACACCAGTGGACTGTACTGTAAACGTTGCCTAAAACCCGCAACTCTCCACCAGTTTCATTCTTCTTATCAAAGGTATTTCTTCCTGAAGAAGGAAGACATAAGTCTCTGCTTCGTCCGGAACACCGGGGTCTATTATTGCCAAGGTTTGCTTCCAATTCTTGCATCTGTGTAAGAAATTATGGAGCTATCAACAAAGAGCGAACGTTTCAGGCTATGGCTTTACCTGACCGTAGCAATTACAGGTCATTCCTATATTTTATGGCAATTGCGTGCTGCCTGTACTTTATTATTTGCAATTCATGAGGTAGTGTAGATTACACACAATTTATGAGGTACTTTAGTTTACACAAAATGCACGAGATAGTGTAGTTTATACACGGCTCTATAAGAGATAATGCGGAAATTTAGTTAAATTGTCGAATAAATACCGATAATGATTTAAAAACTGTATTACTACTTACGTAGATTTCTTAAACGTGAAAATTTAGATAGTTTCATTTGATATAAACTGGAGTCGGCATTTATATCAATAATATTACTTCTTACATGATATATTTGAAAATTTATATTGAAAAATATACTACATTAAAATTGTTGCTTTAGTTTGCACACAGCTCTATAGTGGACGTTGTTGGGGGAAAGTTAGTGAAATATGGGTTGTGGTTACCGTAGAGTTCTTCCATGTTACCGAACAAGTCCCTGTGATTGTTTTTAAAATTGTATTAATATTTACGTAGATTTCATAGATGGGAAAATTTAGATAGTTGCATTTGATATAAAGTGGAACCAACATATAGAACAATAATATTAATTCTTATCTAATATATTATAACATTTAATAATGAATAGTGTTCTATATCAAAGTTGTTACTTTAGTCTACACACAGCTCTACAGTATAGTGGTTTTTGGTGGGAACCGCTATTGAAATGTGGGTTGCGTTTTACCATAGAGTTTCTTTATTATCGAATGAAATTAGATAATGCTTGTAAAATATCGTTAATATTTACGTAGATGTCATAAATGGGAAAATTTAGATGTTTTATTTGAGATAAACTGAAGTCGGTATTTAGAATAATCATATTACTGCTTATTTAATGTAATTTAACATTTCATAATGAGGAGTGTTCTATATTAAAGTTGTTGCTTTAGTTTACATACAGGGCTGTAGTGCAGGTTATTGAAATATGTTAGTGAAATGTGGGTTGTGTTTACCGTAGTGTTTTTTATATAAGTATCTGTGATGCTTTTAAAATTGCTATAATATTTACGTAGATTTCAAAAATGAGAAAATTCTTATAGTTTCATTTGATATAAACTGGAATCGGCATTCAGAACAATAATATTACTGCTTATTTAATCTATTTCAACATTTCATAATGAATAGTGTTCTATATTGAAGTTGTCGCTATATTATTAGTAAATGCAGCAGGTGTAATACTCGCCATTGTAAATATTTAAACGTCGTTCATGTCGCTTTGATAACAAACAGTCAGTGATATACACAAGCACTCCTGTTTTATCGCACTTCCGGGGTTGAGCAAGCTCATAAACCGGCCGAGAGATCGTAGTCAGTGGGATGTTTTCATCCAGAGAATCTGGTTTTTGTCAAACGCTCGTCATGTGTTGTCTGAGCCAACAAGACTTTTGTGTGTCGGAGCAGATGAAAAGGCAGCGGGTCGCTCTGTTCGCCGTTTCCATGCATGCTATTAATAATGAGCTTTCTGTTTAGTGCTGCATGACATTAACTCCTCCCTCTTGTTGTTGTTGTTGCTGTTGTTTTTCAGGGTCATAATGGTTAGGCCTATTCGTCCATCACGAACCTTTCGGAATAAACTGTCTGCTTATATTCTTATTATGATTTTTTATATTGATTTTCTAAATAGATTATATATCGTACTTGCCAACGTTAGATATGCTTATTTTAATTTACATTTGTTCTTATGAGTTAAAAACATTTAGAAATATCCTAAATATGTTTGTTTTCTATTGGATTATTATCTCCGCCAATGAAGTTGGAAGGAGGTTATGTTTTATCCCCTGCTTGTGTGTTTGAGTGTGTATTTTTTAACAGAGTAATGAAACTTGCATGGATTAACTGTTATATACAAAGCTGGACATTATTAAATTTCGGAAGGTTAAGGTCACGGTCAAGCAAAATGTCCAACTCGTGTAATCAGCCATAAGTTTGGACATCGTTATCACACAGGCTTCAAATCAAGCACTTTCCTGCTACATCCATTGATGTTATAATTAAATTTTGAAATTTTAATCAAATTTAGAAAATTTTAATCAAATTTATATTAAATTTTAGTATGATCTACTATTATATGGTTAAGTTGCAGTTCCACGATTATATATACTATAAATGTCTCAAATGTTCTCTAACTTAGAATTAGTCGCAGTATAAATATTCAATTACCATTTGAAGTAAATCGTTTAATGTTAGTAATTTCTTCTCTAAACCTCAGTCGCATTTGAAGTTCCATTATGCAGATTGAATATTATTATCTTCTTGCATGCAAATTCTTGAATCGTTTTACTGGCTTTTCGTTCCAAAAGTCTTCTGTTCATGAATTACATGAAGCTTTATAGCCATTTTAAGCTTTGTATCAATTTTAAGCTTTTATAAGTATTTTAAGCTGTATAACCGTTGTAAGCTTTATAAACATTTTAAGCTTTATAATCAGTTTATGCTTAATACCCGTTTTAAGCTATATAACCATTTTAAGCTTTACAACCATTTTAAGCTTTTTTATAAATAGTTTTAAGCTTTATAATCATGTTAAGCTTTTTAACCATTGTAAGCTTAATAAATATTTTAAGCTTTATAATCCTTTAAGCTTTATAATCATTTTAAGCATTATAACCATTTTAAGCTTTATAATCCTTTTAAGCTTTATAACCATTTTAAGCATCATAACCATTTTAAGCTTTATAATCCCTTTAAGCTTTATAACCATTTAAGCTTTATAATGATTTTAAGCTTTGATTTTATAATTATTTTGAGCTTTATAAATCATTTTAAGCTTTATAACCATTGTAAGCTTAATAACCATTTTAAGCTTTATAACCATTTTAAGCTTTATAACCATTTTAAGTATTATAGCCATTTTAAGCTTTATAATCCCCTTAAGATTTATAACCATTTTAAGTTATGAATGGAGTTGAAGATTCGTTTAACCTCTCCCTCCCTCTATGTCATTTCCTGCCTATTGTGATGGCACAGAGATCCGTCTGTGTTCTCATGGAAAACAAATATAAAACATTTAGGAATCTTAAGATTGTGTTTATTTCAAGATTTGAAATTATTAATTGATGTCAATTTACTCTGAGAAAACTATTTATAAATACGTAGATGTATTACCGTCATTAGCTACACTTAAACATTTACATTAAAGATGAAAAATGTAAAAATGCTTGAATAAATGTTGCCAGGCATTTACCGTTTTAAAAACGTATATATTGGCGTAAAGTAGTCATATTACGGTTAACAACTTGTAAAAGATAATAACCAAGTAGGGTAGAATTTACGGTCGCCTGTATTTTACTGAAATACGGCTGGGAACAGTACATTTATACGGAGAATTTGCTATTAAAATTTCGTTTTTGTATTTAATAGAGTATTTACAATAAAGATATAAATATTTTTCATGTATTACATTTTAATAAGTTGCAGAAGCTTATAATATATATGTAAAAAACATTCGTAAACATGTAGGTATCACCATAATTAGCTTTGTTCCGTAAGGGAATAGAAAATATTCTTCCATTTTAATAGATAGCTAAACCACAGGATATTCATGTTGAAAAGATGAGACAACACAGTATATATCGAATTAAAATTCAAAATAATCATAATATATAAGAAAATCAATCCACGAATAACAGAACATAACCAGATAGATGAAAAGATAAAATTAAATTATACATGAAGATGCAAATAAATGAATGGACGCACCCAAACCTAAGTCCAAAACAAAGAATGATTTCAATGTTGATTCTAGAGTCTCGTTCTCATGACAGGAAAACCATTTGGGTCTCGGCTGTCACGACACGAAGGTGTACGATTTCAGAAACCGGAGATAAAGGAAGGAAAAATTAATTCGTGAATTAGCTGATTTTAAACTGGGGAGGGGATCTGGATATATAATACTCTTGGCTGACCGGCGTTCCACTGGCTGCTGGTTTCTGTTGGAATTATTGGTGGTATGAAACGGATGGTTTTGTTATACATACATATACATATATATATATATATATATATATATATTTATATATATATATATATATATATATATATATTTATATATATATATATATATATGTGTGTGTGTGTGTGTGTGTGTATGGGTATGTGTGTGCGTGCGTGCGTGCGTGTAATCATATAATTTGGGGCAATTTCCTGTTTGTGATTTTGAAAGTTCTCTTGAAAAATTTTGAAATAGTTTAATTTTTCCTTTTTCTTTTTGCGTTTACTTTTATAAATGTATATATATATATATATATATATATATATAGATATATATGTATATATATATGTGTGTGTGTGCGTGTGTTTGTGTGTAAAACCACTGGAATATTTCGTGTTCAAATATTAAAACCGTCTGGAAAGAAGAAATCACTATATAACTCCCGACCAATTTCATATGTCATATTTTCAAGATATCAGGACAAAACTGTTCAGGATTAGAATAGAGTTTTCATCTTCCCTCGTAATTGCAAGGGTGGGTAGTCTGGTCACGACACGCTGCTCACTAGTCAACTTATTTATAGATGGGTACTATATTCTGTTGTGGACAGGAAATGGACATGGACTGGCAGTGAAAGGTGGATTAAATATATAACTCTCCTTTGTAATAGAGGGACAACTGTCCAGCTTTATATACATATATATATATATATATATATATACAGATATATATATATATATATATATACAGATATATATATATATATATATATACAGATATATATATATATATATATATATACAGATATATATATATATATATATATATACAGATATATATATATATATATATATTCGGTCCACGCTACGCTCTCACTGTCTTTTTGATAGGGGGGAGAGGAGAGAGTAGTCATACCCTGTTGAGAGGGGGGGGGGTGTGTGCATGTTCGTCATATTTTTCTAGGTATTTAGTCCTTTTTGACGGGTTGCGTACACCCGTATGAATATGTATGTATATATAGATACATATACGAATGTACAAGAGTAAATTCGAATAGCGACAATGGAAACGTTTATACATATATATATATATATATATATATATATATATATTATTTTTTAATTAATAGAAACTAACCTGTCAAGAGAGATACAATATAACATAATTTTATCATGTTCTGCTCAGCTCTACGTATGACTGGAATTGATAAAATAAAACTTGTATCGGACTAAAGTAGGCCAATGATTGTGTGCCATTGCTTATGTAACCCATATCTCCCTTATATAATAAAGAGCAATTGTATATATATATATATATATATATATCCTACCACACTGAATGGCATTGTGAAACGTATGGCTACTCGGTCACCTCCCTATCCCTCCGGTAAGGTGGAGAGTAATCATACCCTGGTGAGAAAAGGTGCACTCGGAAGCCACAATCTCCCACAAATTGCCGAAACTGTCGTATTGTAGTTGGGAAATAGAGAGGGTATGAGAAGGATTGAATCTGTGTGTGTGCATATCTAAATATTTAGGGGTTATTTTTGACTGGTTGCTTACTGTAATGTGTATATATATATATATATATATGTATATATATATAAATATATATATATATATACAGTATGTATATATATATATATATATATATGTGTGGTGTGTGTGTATAAAATATATATATACATATATATATGTGTGTTTGTGTATAAATATATATATATATACTATATATATGTATATATATATATATATATATATGTATGTATGTATATATATTTATATTTATATGTATATATATGCATATATATATATATATATGTGTGTGTGTGTGTGTGTGTACATACATGTGTGTATATAAGAAAGCCTTAGAGGATTTATCACCCAAAGGAGTGCTGTCTCTGCAATTTGTCAATCTGTCTCGATTTTATACCCTGGAAAAATAACAAGGCAGCTGACTCTGACAGCGAGAAGATATTTCAAGCTGACTGTCCTAAATCTTGGCTCTTGTTCCAGATACATTTCTTATGCAT
>NC_090754.1:52776428-52778928 GCF_036898095.1 Palaemon carinicauda
TATTGTGAATGACATGGGAACTGTGTTTATAGAGAATGTCATGGGAATTGTGTATTGGGAATGTTATGAGAATTGTGTATAGGGAATGTCGTGGGAATTGTGTCCATTGAGAATTATATTGGGAATGCCATGGGAATTGTGTTTGTTGGGATACTTTCGGAATTGTGTATATTGAGAATGTCATGGGATTTGTTTTTGGGAATACCATGGGAATTGTCTATTGGGAATGCCATGGGAATTGAGTCTATTGGAAAAGTGCCAAGTGAATTTTGTCTATTGGGAATGCCATGGTAATTGTGTCTATTGAGATGCCCTGGGAATTGTGTCTATTGGGAATGTCATGGGAATTGTGTTTATAGAGAAGGTCATGGGAATTGTCTATTGAGAATGTTATGGAAATTGTGTCTATTGGGAATGTTATGGGAATTATGTCTGTTGGGATGTCTTCGGAATTGTGTCTATTGGGAATGCCTTGGGAATTGTGTCTATTGGGAATGCCATGGGAATTGTGTCTTTTGGGATGCCTTCGGAATTGTGTATATTGGGAATGTCATGGGATTTGTCTTTGGGAATACCATGAGAATTGTCTATTGGGAATGCCATGGGAATTGAGTCTATTGGAAAAGTGCCAAGTGAATTTTGTCTATTGGGAATGCCATGGGAATTGTGTCTATTGGGATGCCCTCGGAATTGTGTCTATTTGGAATGTCATGGGAATTGTGTTTATAGAGAAGGTCATGGGAATTGTCTATTGGGAATGTTATGGGAATTATGTCTGTTGGGATGTCTTCGGAATTGTGTCTATTGGGAATACCATGGGAATTGTCTATTGGGAATACAATGGGAATTGTCTATTGGGAATGCCAAGGGAATTGAGTCTATTGGGAATGCCATGGGAATTTTGTTTATTGGGAATGCCATGGGAATTGTCTATTTGGAATACCAATGGAATTGTGTATTGGGAATACCATAGGAATTGTCTATTGGGAATAACATGGGAATTATCTATTGGGAATGCCATGGGAATTGTCTATTTTCATCCGATTACTATGGAACTAGTGCCGAAATGCTTATATTCAAATTGCATGTCTCGTAATGAGACAGCTCCAGTTTTAAATGTATTTACCTGCTTTTCATATTTGGATAAAGTAGTTATATTTATAGCGTATGATTTTTTAAAGTAATTACCTGCTCTTCATATTTGGATAAAGTAGTTATATGTATAGTTTAAGATTTTTTGTATTTAATTACTTGCTTTTAATATTTGGTTAAGGTAGTTACATCTGTTTTCATGATAATTTTTTAAAGGTAATTAATTGCTTTTCATATTTGGATGTGATGCTAAGGCTTAATGGCATATGGTATAAATATTTTTTTTTGTACGTTGGAGCTGTTATTATTTATTTTAATGGAGTGTTTTTTATTTATTTATTTATTATATTTATTTATCTTAACCTGTATTTTGAATGTATTATCTGTGATTTTTCCATTTGATATTTGTATTAGAAAACCACAGATACAATTTTCTATTTACAAAAACCACTCTAGGTTTGATATGCGTATATTGTGAAATTATATATTTTACATTAATATTAAAAAAAAAATTGGATATAGTTGAGGTTATAATTTTTTTTTCAATTTATTCATATCGTATTTCGAAGTTTTTTTTTGGTTTTGTATTATATTTATAGATTGGGAATTGGAAACCAAAGGAAAATAACGTTGAAGGGTAAAGCTGGGATTACTGGCGTTTGTAGGTTTACGAAATTCTCTCTCTCTCTCTCTCTCTCTCTCTCTCTCTCTCTCGTTTATATATATATATATATATATATATATATTTATATATATATATATATATATATGCATGTATGTGTGTGTATACTTGCATATATTACCCGTGATTTATATACATATGTATTTACATTGTATACATTAATACATACATATACTAACCCTGCATTATATCCATATAAATAAATGTATATACTTTATATGTATACAATGCATACATAAATACATACATATATCACCCCCCCCCCCCAGCTTTTAAATATTCTGTTTTTAAAATGCACTGTATTAGTCTCATTTATACCAACAATTTTCCAAAATATATTATCTACACTGTAACTGTTCAGTAGCTTCTTTCTTCTTGGTAAGGGTATAGAAGAGACTCTAGTTATAGTAAGCAGCTCTTCTAGGAGGACACTCCAAAATCAAACCATTGTATTCTAGTCTTAGGTAGTACCATGGCCTTTGTACCACGGTCTTCCACTGTCTTGAGTTAGAGTTCTCTTGCTTGAGGGTACACTAAGGCATACTATTCTATTTTTTGTCCTTTCCTCACTGGGCTAGTTTCCCTGATGGAGCCGTTGGGCTTATAGCATCCTGCATTTCCAACTAGAGACCATTGTTCTCTAGTCTTGGGTAATGCCATAGCCTTTGTACAATGATCTTTCACTGTCTTGGGTTAGAGTTCTCTTGCTTGGGGTTATACTCAGAC
>NC_090754.1:52806428-52813928 GCF_036898095.1 Palaemon carinicauda
AGAACTCTAACCCAAGACAGTGAAAGGCCATGGTACAGAGGCTATGGCACTACCCAAGACTAGAGAACAGTGGTTTGATTTTGGAGTGTCCTTCTCCTAGAAGAGCTGCTTACCATAGCTAAAGAGTCCCTTCTACCCTTACCAAGAGGAAAGTGCCACTAAACAAGTACAGTGCAGTAACCCCTTGGGTGATGAAGAATTGTTTGGTAATCTGTGTTGTCAGGTGTATGAGGATAGAGGAGAATATGTAAAGAATATGCCAGACTATTCAATGTGTATGTAGGCAAAGGGAAAATGAACCGTAACCAGAGAGGAGGATCCAATGTAGTACTGTCTGGCCAGTCAAAACACCCCATAACTCTCTAGCGGTAGTATCTCAACGAAAGTGTTTGCCTAGCATTCGCATGGCAGCAGATTGATCCTATCCCGGAACCGTGAGTTTAAGCTGTTTACTAAGTAGTCCATTGCTGTGGTTGGGAACTACAGTTTGGGGTTGGGCTGGCCCGGCTGACATCCTGATGAGCATCTATTCTGATGAAACTGGAACTGAAACTAGACACCTTTACCTTTACTTATTTATAAACAGTAGTTAAATTTATTTAGATTTAATGCTAAGAAACGCTTAAAGGTCACGTGTATTATTGATATATAAGGATTGTGGTGGCCTGGTGGTAGCGTCCTTGCCTGGTGATTGCCAGACTGGGTTTCGAGTACCGCTCAAACTCGCAAGTTCCTTTGGTCGCTGCAGCCTCACCGTCCTTGTGAGCAAAGGATGGGGGGCTTTGGGGGCGCCTATAGATATATCTGGTGAATCATCAGCAGCCATTGCCAGGCCCTCCTTGGTCCTAGCTTGGGTGGAGAGGGGGCTTGGGCGCTGATCATATATAATATGGTCAGTCTCTAGGGCACTGTCCTGCTCTATAGGGCAGTGTCACTGTCCCCTGCCTCTGCCATTTATGGCGACCTTATTACTAAATTATTGTCAAATCTTCTTCTTGTCTTCTGATTTAATTAGTCTCTTTTCTTCCCACAGTAATTTAATTAGAGTCCCTTTTCTTCCCACAGTGATTTAGAGTCCCTCTTCCCACAGTAATTTAATTAGAGTCTCTTTTCTTCCCACAGTGATTTAGAGTCCCTCTTCCCACAATAATTTAATTAGAGTCCCTCTTCTACCCACAGTGATTTGATTAGCCCCTCTTCTACCCACAGTGATTTAATTAGTCACTTTTCTTCCCACAGTGAGTGCCGGGGTGTGGTCTGTGGGAGGAAATTTGACCGCCGCCTGGAAAGAAGATGTAAGCTTGGCCTGTGGGGCTGTGGGAGTGCCCGAGCCAGCTTTAGTGTGGGCGCACTACGACAAGATTATACCTTATTCACACGACAGGTAATATTCTCTCTCTCTCTCTCTCTCTCTCTCTCTCTCTCTCTCTCTCTCTCTCTCTCTCTCTCTCTCTCTCTCTCTCTCTCTCTCTCTCTCACACACACACACAGTTTGTCTATCCTATTATATGTAAGATAATTGTATTCTTGATGATTTTATAGGAAGCTAGTTCAGTTATATTTTGTAGAAGGGTTTATTGGTTTATTTGTAGAATGCTATGCCGGTTTATAACGTAGGCAGGGATACCCAGGCTTATTTATAGAAAGGTTTATTTTAGTATTTTGCCCTTGATTTTTATCAAAATTATTTTGAACGTTTGTAAAAGATAGAAATTCGACAGTTTTTGGTAAAAATCACTTTATACTCTTATGGTGGCGTATGTGGTAACGTCCAGACTGGGGTATGAGTCCCGTTCAAACTCGTTAGTGTCTTTGGTCGCTGCAACCTCACCATCCTTGTAAGCTAAGGATGGGGAGTTTGTGGTAGCCTATAGATCTAACTGCTGAGTCATCAGCAGCCATTGCCTGGCTCTCCTAGGTCGTAGTTTGGATAGAAAGGGGCCTTGGGTGCTGATTATAATATGTACTAGGGCATTGTCCTGCTTGATGAGGCAATGTCGCTGTCCCTTACCTCTGCCATTCATGAGTAGCTTTTAAACCTTTAAACTGTAATTTTAAAACTATTATAGTTTTGTTAAACTATTATTCTTTAATTATTGGAAATTGAAGTACATAAAGTCTATTTTCGCTTGGAATTTTATGAGGGCAAAAAATTCCTTAATCTGATTGCCATGTTAAATAAAAGGCCATTTTTACCATTTTGCATTAGTGTATTTTATAAACTGGTAAAACGTTGGAAATATCAACATTTTTACACAGGAGGAAATTACATTTAACATAAAACTTTAACTATTTTTATTAAGGATTTTACTTTTTCCTGATGCCATCCATTTGCTTTCTACTGCTCATGTTAACAAAAGTATAGTTTTTATTATAACGTTGACTTTTCATGAAACGAAAGGATATATGATTATTATTTGCAGTTTTACAAAATGATCTTGAATAATTATGTTTATTAATATTATATACATTGTTGTGAAAGTACTCAATATTCTTTATTGATATTTTAGATCATAAAAGTAATTGACAATCATTGTAATGAAAGTTATTTCCTCCTTTATCATGAATACAAGTGGCATTTTTATTCATATCATTTTACCTTATCAAACAGTATTTCATCTTCTATACTGGTTTACTTCTAATAAAAATTCTCCTTTTATCATGAATGCAAATGGTCTTTTTATTCCTATCCTTTTACCTTATCAAACAGTATTCCATCTATACTTCTTTACGTCTAATGAAAATTGTTTCTCCTTTTATCATGAATACAAATGGTCATTTTATTAATATTATTTCACCTTATCAAACAGTAATTTCATCTTTTATAATGTTTTTCTTCTAATGAAAGTTATTTTCCCCTTTATAATGAATATAAATGGTCTTTTTATTCATATCATTGTACCTTATCAAACAGTATTTCATCTGTACTTCTTTACTTCTAATGAAAATTATTTCACCTTTTATCATGAATACAAATGATCTTTTTATTAATATAATTTTACCTTATTAAACATAATTAATCAAACATTATTTCATCTTCTATACTATTTTACTTCTAATAAAAGTTATATCTCCTTTTATCATGAATACAATGATCTTTTTATTAATATTATTTTACCTTATCAAACAGTATTTCATCTTCTATAATGTTTTACTTCTAATGAAAATTATTTCTCCGTTTATCATGAATACAAATGATTTTATTAATGTTATTTTACCTTATCAAACATTATTTTATCTATACTGTTTTACTTCTAATGAAAATTCTCCTTTATCATGAATGCAAATGTTCATTTTATTAATATTATTTCACCTTATCAAACAGTATTTCATCTTCTGTACTATTTCACTTCTAATAAAAGTTATTTCATCTTTTATCATGAATACAAATGATCTTTTTATTAATATTTTACCTTATTAAACAGTATTTCATCTTCTATACTATTTTACTTCTAATCAAAATTCTCCTTTTATCATGAATACAAATGATCTTTTTATTAGTATTTTACATTATCAAACAGTATTCCATCTAAACTGTTTTACTTCTAAAGAAACCAATTTCTCCAATTACCTTAGGTTTACAGTTCAACCTGATGGAACCCTTACCCTGGCTGACATTCAGAGAGAAGACAGTGGTACCTATACTTGCACAGCATCTAACCATCATGGCACGGATTCAGTTACTTATAACCTCACTGTACTAGGTAAGAAGACTTGCATGTTAACATGCCTAGGGACTACTGGTAGTTACCTATTTGTCCCATTAAAGTGTAGGACCTTTGGTATTACTAATCTGTCCCTTAAAAGTGTAGGAAGTCTCACTGTCCTAGGTAAGAAGACTTGCATATTCACCAGCCTAGGGACTACTGGTAGTTACTTACATGTTCCATTAATGTGTAGGACTTTTGGAAGTACTAATTTGTCCCTTAAAAGTGTAGGGAGCTGCTAATCTCTCCCTCAAAAGTGTAGGACTTTTGGCAGTACTTATCTGTCCCTTAAAAGTGTAGGAAGTTGCTGATCTGTCCTTACACAGTGTAGGACTTTTGATAGTACTAATCTGTCCCTTAAAAGTGTTGGAAGTTGCTGATCTGTCCCTAGAAAGTGTAGGACTTATGATATTACTAATTTGTCCCTTAAAAGTGTTGGAAGCTGCTAATCTCTCCTTTAAAAGTGTAGCACTTTTGGCAGCACTAACTTGTCTCTTAAAAGTGTAGGAAGTTGCTGATCTGTCCCTAGAAAGTGTAGAACTTTTGGCAGTACTTATCTGTCCTTCAAAAGTGTAGGAAGCTGCTGATCTCTCCCTTAAAAGTGTAGGACTTTTGATATTACTATTCTGTCCCTCAAAAGTGTAGGAAGCTGCTGATCTCTCCCTTAAAAGTGTAGGACTTTTGATATTACTAATCTGTCCCTCAAAAGTATAGGAAGTTGCTGATCTGGCCTCTTGAAGTGTAAGACTATTGGCATTACTCATTTATGCCTATAGTTTTCTAGATAAGAAATGGTCTACATTTTTCCTCATAAAGCACAGCTGTAGAAATTCAGTTCAAATTCAAACAAATAGCAATTATCTATTACATGGTGGCTGGCTGTATCTAAACGCATTTTGCAAAATGGTAACCTTTATCCAATAACATGTGGTGTCTGTATTATACCCCTATTACGTCAGCCTTAGCCTCATGAAATCTTATTGTGCAGTTTTCAGCTCAAATTAAAACAAAAGCCACGTGCACCTTTGACACACTTGCTGGGTATCTCTAGATAAAGTGCATCTGGCAATAATTTTAGTTTACTAATTATTATTATTATTATTATTATTATTACTACTTGTTAAGCTACAACCCTAGTTAGAAAAGCAAGATGCTATAAGCCCAGGGGCCCCAACAGGGAAAATAGCCTAGTGAGGAAAGGAAAAATAAAATACTTTAAGAGCAGTAACATTTAAATATTTCCTATATAAACTATGAAAACTTTAACAAAACAAGAGGAAGAGAAATGAGATAGAATAGTGTGCCCGAGTGTACCCTCAAGCAGGAGAACTCTAACCCAAGACAGTGGAAGGCCATGGTACAGAGGCTATGACACTACCCGCACTACCCAAGACTAGAGAACAATGGTTTGATTTTGGAGTGTCCTTCTCCTAGAAGAGTTCCTTACCATAGCTAAAGGGTCTCTTCTACCCTTACCAAGAGAAAAGTAGCCACTGGACTATCACAGTGCAGTAGTTAACCCCTTGGGTGAAGAAAAATTGTTTGGTAATCTCAGTGTTGTCAGGTGTATGAGGACAGAGGGGAATCTGTAAAGAATAGGCCAGGCTATTCGGTGTATGTGTAGGCAAAGGGAAAGTGAACCGTAACTAGAGAGAAGGATCCAATGTAATACTGTCTGGCCAGTCAAAAGACTCAATAACTCTCTAGCGGTAGTATGTGAACACCCCGTTGCCCTGGCCAACCTACTACCTACAAACAATTTTATACTTTGGAATTTTATTCGAAGTTGATGAATACAGTACTTAACCATCTCTTTTTGTGCTAGTTGCTGACATTGTTGAAAATCGAGAGATATACTTCTATATATATATATATATATATATATATATATATATATATATATATATATATATATATGTATATATATATATATATATACTGTATATATATATATATAATTATATATATATATATATTATATATATATATATATATATATATATATATATATATATATATATATATATATATATATACAGTATATATATATATATGTGTGTGTGTGTGTGTGTGGGTGTGAAAATACAGACGATAAAACCTAACCTTAACTCCTCATCAGTAAGATGATAGAAAAGCAGACATAATAATTGATAAATAATTTTATCCTATCTGTAGTCCCCTCTGACATTCCTGAAAGGTCAGACAGAAATGGCAGGGAGATTAAATGACATCCTGCAGTACAGCCTGGTAAATACATCAAAACTTTATAACCCCCCCCCCCCTGTCCTATTTACAGTACCTCCGTCTGCTCCTTCGCTCCACGTAACTGAGACGACCGCCTCTTCCATCCGCGTTCAGTGGAGCGTGGAGGACACCGGGGGAGCGGCCTTGGAGGGAGTCTCCTTACATTATAGGTAAGGATATCGTTTTCTTGTTTCTTTTTTGTGGTTTGACTTCTTTTACGTGAAGTTTTTTTACGTTTAAATGGAAAGATTTTGTGGAATGCTGTACGTTTAAATGGCAAAAATGCGTGGAATCTTGTATGTTTAAATGGCAAGGATACGTGGAGTATTGTACGTTTAAATAGCAAGGATACGTGGAGTCGTGTACGTTTAAATGGCAAGGATACGTGGAGTGATGTACATTTAAATGTCAAGGATATGTGGAATGCTGTATGTTTAAATAGCTAGGATACGTCGAGTCTAGTACGTTTAAATGGCAAGGATACGTGTAGTGCTGTACGTTTAAATGGCAAGGATACGTGTAGTGCTGTACGTTTAAATGGCAAGGATACGTGTAGTGCTGTACGTTTAAATGGCAAGGATACGTGGAGTGATGTACATTTAAATGTCAAGGATATATGGAATGCTGTATGTTTAAATAGCTAGGATACGTCGAGTCTAGTACGTTTAAATGGCAAGGATACGTGTAGTGCTGTACGTTTAAATGGCAAGGATACGTGTAGTGCTGTACGTTTAAATGGCAAGGATACGTGTAGTGCTGTACGTTTAAATGGCAAGGATACGTGGAATGCTGTACGTTTAAATAGCTAGGATACGTCGAGTCTAGTACGTTTAAATGGCAAGGATACGTGTAGTGCTGTACGTTTAAATGGCAAGGATACGTGTAGTGCTGTACGTTTAAATGGCAAGGATACGTGTAGTGCTGTACGTTTAAATGGCAAGGATACGTGGAGTGATGTACGTTTAAATGGCAAGGATACGTGGAGTGATGTACATTTAAATGTCAAGGATACGTGGAATGCTGTACGTTTAAATGGCAAGGATACGTGTAGTGCTGTACGTTTAAATGGCAAGGATACGTGTAGTGCTGTACGTTTAAATGGCAAGGATACGTGGAGTGCTGTACGTTTAAATGGCAAGGATACATGTAGTGCTGTACGTTTAAATGGCAAGGATACGTGTAGTGCTGTACGTTTAAATGGCAAGGATACGTGGAGTATTGTTTAGATGGCTGGGATACGTGAAGTGTTCTGTATTTAAGTAAGGATATGTGGAGTATTCTGTGATACGTGGAGTGTTCTGTTTAAATGGCAAGGATACGTGGAATGTTGTATATTTAAATGGCAAGGATACATGGAATATTGTACGTTTAAATGGCAAGATACGTGGAATTTAGCACACTTAAATGGCAAGGATACGTGGAATGTTGTATGTTTAAATGGCAAGGATACGTGGAATGTTGTACGTTTAAATGGCAAGGATACGTGGAATGATGTACGTTTAAATGGCAAGGATACGTGAAGTGTTTTGCATTTAAATAACATGGATAC
>NC_090754.1:52818928-52823928 GCF_036898095.1 Palaemon carinicauda
TCAGCGGCAAGACGTATAACTATTCGGTCTCTCCTCATCCCTTGGAGTGGTCATGCCCTGGTTAGAGGAGTTGTATTTAGGAAAGGGGGGAGGTGGGAAGGGTTTGAAGTATGTGTGTGAGCTAGAGTGTGTGCTTGTATATCTACAGTACATATTTGGCCGTCATTTTTGACGGGTCGCGTACACTAGTTATTAATATCGTTGAAATATCTGTAACGTATGTAATTGATACAAAAATTTAGAATTATAATATGCAAGTATTTACAGTATGTTTTAAACTCTCTATGTGATTAATGATAAAATATCTCGCACTAGTATTAAAGGCTATTTGTAATGAGCCTGGCATATTTATTTCTATGAATATTGGGGTATGGGGTTATTTACCTTAATTTTTTTTTTTTTAAACAAGATCAATTTCTCCTAGATGATGGTAATTAAATTATTGTTGTTGTTATTATTATTATTATTATTATTATTATTATTATTATTATTATTATTATTATTATTGTTATTATTGTTATTATTTTATTATTATTATTATTATTGTTGTTATTATTATTAATATGAGCTAAGCTACAACCCAATTTGGGAAAGCAGGATGCTATAAGCCCAAATGCTCCATCTTTTAAAAATAGCCCAGAGAGGAAAGGAGATCAGAAAATAAATAAACTACAAGAGAAGTAATGAACAATGAAAATGAAATATGTTAAGAACAATAACATTATAATAGATCTTTCATATATAAACTATAAAAACTTAAAAAAAAAGACAAGCGGGACATATTTTAAGAACAACAACATATGAAAATAGATATTTCTTATATAAACTATAAAAACTTTAAAAATACAAGAGTAAAATATTTGGATAACAGCAACAACATTGAAATAGATCATTCATATATAAATGCAAAAAACTTCCAAAAAATCAGGAAAATATATTAAGAACAACATTAAAATAGATCTTTTATATATAAATATAAGAAATTAAAAAAACAGGGACATATTTTAACAACATTAAAATAGATCTTTTCATATATAAATATAAAAAAATTAAAAAAACAGGAAAATATTTTAACAACAACGACAACATTGAAATAGATCATTCGTATATAAATGAAAAAAAAACTTCCAAAAAATCAGAAAAATGTTTTAAAAACAACATTAAAATAAATCTTTTTTATATAAATATGAAAAAATTAAAAAAAAGGGGGGGGGGAGGAAGAAATAAGATAGTCTGATATGAAAATTATGACTCCAAGTCTCGCTTCTTTGCCACTTCGCAGGGTCAAGTGTGAGCAGTGCCGGTGGGGTATGGGGCGGCGTCCCCTCCACCTCCCCGTTTGGCGTGACCCCAGGGTTCTGTGCCAGCTGCCGTGTCCTCATTGGCTCTCCTGCTGACCATCACGACTGTTTGCCTCTGCCTTAGGAAGCGTGAGTACATTTCATAGGATTTTGTTATTATCGATTTTTATTTTTATTTTCACTGTCACTTCTCATTTGGAGTTTGTTTATATTGATTGTTTTGTTTATTTTCAGTGTCAATTCACCTAACCTTGTTTATTTGCACATTCATTTCATGTATTCTTCATCTTAAGACATTTCTGTGTTTAAGATTATTCTATTTCATTGTCACTTCATATCACTTTGTTTATTTTCACTATTCATTTCATGCATTCTTCAAGTTAAGACATTTTGTGTTTGAGCTTATTTTTTTCTAGTTTATAGTCACTTCAATATTTCGTTCAAGTTAAGACATTTCATGTTTGAGATTATTCTTTTTATTTCATTGTCACTTCATATCACTTTGTTTATTTGCACCATTCATTTCATGTATTCTTCAAGTTAAGACATTTCGTGTTTAGGATTATTCGTTTTATTTCAGTCACTTCAAATTATTTCCATGTTCAGTTGCATATTTCTCTTCATGTTCCCTTCTAGTTAAAACATTTAATGTTTGAAATTATTTTTTTGTTATTTCATAGTCACTTCAAATTACCTTTACGTTCATTGGCCCCATTCGCTTCATATATTCTTCGAGTTAAGACATTTTGTGTTTGGGAGTAATCTTTTTATTTCAGTCTTTCAAATTACTTTTATGCCCATTTGCATATTTCACTTCATGTTCCCTTCAAGTTAATTCATTTTGCTTTTTATATTTTCATCAGTGCCCTTTTATCCTCAATACTTTCACGTTATGGCACTTTATTTATTATAGATTACTTCTACTTTAGACGTTTTGATTGAGGTAATCTTGACTTAAAACAAAGTTAAATATATGTCAAATGAAATTGTTTTAACTTCATGGGAATTTGGTTTAAAGTGTAGTAAGTTACAAGGTATTATTGCAAAGAGAAGCAAGAACCATTAAATTATTTGTGATATTTTAATTTTTCCAACAATTACTAAGATCACAGTGACAATGTTGCCACTAGCAATGGGCAGTTGGTGGCACTTTTTTCAGTCATGTTTACTTGGTGGTAATTTTACAACTAATATACGATTCTTTGAATAACACTGATTCCATTCATGTTGGCCACCTGCTGGAAAATATTACTACAAATATTGGTATTGGTGGCAATTATTTACATTAATATTATCCACTATTGAGAGACTACCCTTGGTCGCTTGGTGGCAAATACTGCCAATAATGATTAAAAACATGTAATTTTGCAACTTATATTAACCATTTGATATCATTTTACCACAAATATTCCTCAATTGATTGCAAGTATTACCACTGAAATTTAATCCTTTTTACAGTTTTAACATTAATATTGCTCACTTGATTGCAAATATTAGCTCTCGTATTTACCCATTTTAGCAGCTTTACCGCTAATATTACTCACTATATTACAGACATTAACACTTAATATTACCTTTTAAGCAGTTTTACCACTAGTATTGACCGTTTGGAGGAGAATATTGCCTCTAATACTGGTCACTTACAATTTTACAATGAAGAAAGATCATCGATAAATCCTCCCTACTCTACGCAGGTCCTTCGAGCAATGCCCCGACGAAGGAAGTGCCCGACGGGGTAAGCACTCCTCGGACAATGGATGAGAAATCGGCTCTGCAGGCTCGCGAAGAGGCCTACACCACAGTTCGTAGGCCTCCACCCGCTCCTCCCCAGTCGACACCTGAACTGAGGGAAAATACTGGTATGATAAAGGATTATTTTTTTTTTTTCGTAAACTTTTATGCTTACAACTTTTCATCATCATCATCATCTCCTCTTACGACCGTTGACTTAAAGGGCCTCGGTTGGATTTTACCAGACGTCTCTATCTTGAGCTTTGAAATCAATACTTCTCCATTCACCATCTCCCACTTCATGCATCATAGTCCCCAGCCATGTAGGCCTGGGTCTTCCAAGTTAAGTATTCTAGTGCCTTGTGGAGCCCAGTAGAAAGTTTGGTAAACTAATCTCTCTTGGAGAGTGTGAAGAGCATGCCCAAACCATCTCCATCTACCCCTCCCCATGATCTCATCCACATATGGCACTCGAATAATCTTTCGTATAGCTTCATTTCCATTCCTGTCCTGCCCTTTAATAAAGTCACACTATTCTAATGAGGGCTTTGTTCTCGAATCTACAAATCTGTTGGATATTGTTTCATTGTCTTACCACGACTCATGTCCATACAGTACTTTTCTTATTAGATACTTATACATTGACTATTATGGGATATTAAATAGATCACGAGCCTTTTGAATATAACTGTTGTTAACGATTTCCATGTATTTAGTTACTAAATATGAAACGTTAAAGGATAGGATAAATCAAAGTAAAACTATTTATCATTATAATGATGATATCTTCTATATGAAAACATGGCATTTATTTATATCTATTTTTAAAGTAAATTATTAATCTTGCTGCTACTCTGCTATTCCTCTGCATTAACTTGAGGTATCTAATTTTTTATTAATAGAATTTTTACAATGTATATTCAAGAGTTCAATTCTACTGATTCCAAAGGAATTATCACAAATCCTATTCTTAATCTCTGACCTTTCACATTAAAGTATTATAAATGGGGGGGGGGGCATGGATGTTTGGAGGATCTACCATTTTCTTTTTTAATAGGTCGTTTGCTACTTATTCCATCAGCTTTACCTAACGTCAGAGCAGAGTTTATAAATCAACTCTCTTGTGTCAACAATATATACTTATTTACGATACTAATAACTAAAGGGGCACTCAGTAGAGTGCAGACCTTTGCTCGACATTGACCTTTACCTTTGACCTTAACAAGTATTAATTGGCGTAGATTTTCATACACTCAAAAAATGAAAAAAGAAAAAAAAAGTGTTAAGCTTTGTAACAAAGATGTCCAAACTTATGGCTGATTACTTGAAATGGACATTTTGCTTGACCGTGACCTTGACCTTCCAAATTTAATCGGTTCCAGATATTTACATAACAGTTAATCCCTGCTAGTTTCATTATTCGAATAAAATTGTGGCCAGGAAGCTGTTCACAAACCAACACACACACAAACAAGCGGTAAAACATAACCACCTTCCAACTTCCTCAGGAGCGGAATACAGCGAAGAAGAACTGTATCCGTACGCCACGGCCACCTTCCAGCTCCAGCGGGGTAGCCCTCCACCGCCAGCACCCCCTTCTCCGCCTAGCCTCCCCCAGCAGAGGGGACAGAAGGCTTTCACGGCCTTGGTCTACCAGCCACCCTCACTCCATGACGTGGACTCACCCAATTTGGTATGATTATCTCTTTATTTGTATTCATAGAATTTTGATATTATTATTATTATTATTATTATTATTATTATTATTATTATTATTATTATTATTATTATTATTATCATCAGCTAAGCTACAACTATTATTATTATTATTATTATTATTATTATTATTATTATTATTATTATTATTATTATTATTATTATTATTATTATTAGCTAAGCTACAACTCTAGAGGAAAAAGCAGGGTGCTATAAGTCCAAGGTCTCTAACAGGGAAAATAGCTCAGTGAG
>NC_090754.1:52831428-52841428 GCF_036898095.1 Palaemon carinicauda
TCTTTTTATATATATAAATTCAGGTTGAGTGTTTTCATTTAATGGACACATTTTAGTCCGAATATTTTTGTTAGAGGCTTTTGTACAATAAAATGTACACGTTTTCTATATTAATTTAATTTCATGTATTGTTATTTCTACCATTTTTTTCTATCTTAATTTTTTGTACATGGTGCAACTGGTCTCGTTCTATACTATTCACTTCTAATTTACATTCACCATTTTTTTTTTTTTTTTGCAGAAATAGATTATTGATAAGGTTCATATTTTCACTTATTTATTTCTTCAATTTTTCATATTTTCACTTTGGTGTATGTTGTAATTGGCCTAGTTCTATCTTATTTACTCCTGCTCTCTACTTATTAATATATATTGGTATTCTACTAGAATAAATTATCAACAAGTTTCATATATTTCATTTCATTTTTTCTTTCATTTTTCCTATCTTTCTTCGTTCCTATACATTTGCCAACTGGTCTAGTTCTATCTTACTGATTCTTCCTTTTTATTAATATATTTTGGTATTCTACTAAAATAAATTATCAATAAGTTTCATACATTTCACTTCATTTTTTCTTTTATTTTTCTATCTTTGTTGTGATACATTTTGCAACTGGTTTAGTTCTATATTATTCACTGATAATTTCGTTTTATTAATATATTTTAGTACTAAAATTATCAATAGGTCTCATATATTTCACTTCCTTTTTTTCTTCTATTCTTCCTATCATTCATCGTTATCATACATTTTGCAGATGGCCTAGTTCTATCCTATCCACTCCTACATTCTTTTCATGAATATATTTTTTTTATATTAAAATAAATTATCGATATTTTTGAGGCCCTTTGTTGATGATGATGATGATGATGATGATGGTGATGAAATTAATGCTAAGGTTTATGTTTTTCTCATGAGATTCTCATCCAAAAAACACTATTAGTCATGAATTCAAATAAAGGAGATGTTTCTCCAATTATCATCCTTAATTATATTATTGTTCGATTATGTTCCTTCATGCAGCTTTAAATATATTATTCATTTCAGTATAGCTTTTATAGATGCATTTATATCGCAAAATTTATTTACCCATATAAAAATTACTTTTTTGAAAAACGTTTAGTGAACGCAAAACTCATCTATTATTATTATTATTATTATTATTATTATTATTATTATTATTATTATTATTATTATTATTATTGTTGTTGTTGTTGTTATTATCATCATCATCATCATTATCGTTATCATTATTATTATTATTATTATGATTATTATTATTATCATTATTATTATCATCATTATTACTAGCTAAGCTACAACCCTAGTAGGAAAAGCAAAATGCTATAAGCCCAAGGGCTCCAACAGGTTAAAACAGCCTAGCGAGGAAAGGAAATAAGGAAATAAATAAGCGATATAAGAAGTAATGAACAAGTAAAATAAAATACTTTTTAAATATTAACATTACATTATTATAAAAAAAAAATTATGTTGTTTCCTCATTCAATTTCCATATATTTATTTTTGAATAATTCTCTTGATATTTATTCTCATTATCTGTTATTTACTTTCCTTTAGCTTTCAATGGCTTATAAATTATATCAATATTTATTGTTTCAATCTAGGTTATCAATAATATACTTATAAGTATTTATTGCTTATCTCATCATACCCGGAAATAGACTAATTTCGTAGTTAAAAATATTTTTTCATCCAAGGCTGTCATGAAATTAGCTATTAATATTTGTTATTTTTCCAATAAGTATTTATTACTTATCTTGTAACACCCAGAATTTGAGCATGTAATTTCTTACTTATAAATATTTATTCGTCCAAAGCTGTCATGAAATTATGTATAGATATTTATTACTTTTCCCTTTATAAATATTTATTAATTTTCCCTTTATAGATATTTACTCCTTTTTCCAAGCGAGCAATTTCATACTTATAAATATTTCTCGTTCCAAAGCTGTCATAACATTATTTATAGATATTCATTACTCTAACCTTTATTATAGATATTTATTACATTTCCCCTTATAAATATTCATTAGTTTTCCCCTTATAAATATTCATTAGTTTTCTCTTAATAGATATTTTTTATTTTCCCTTTATATATATGTATTACTTTTCTTTTTATAAATATTTATTACTTTTCCCTTTGACTCCAGAAGCCCAGCTGTGAACCGGAGATATAGCGAAGGCAGGGCATCCATCCGTGACCTCGCCAGCGATGCGGAATGTGACCTGAGGTGGTGAACTGACCCCTACCTTTGACCTCACTCGTCATTGGACCTGACTTTCGTCAAGAGAAAGTGACGTGACCTATGTTGACATGAGACGGGGAGACAGTTCTGTAAAAGTGACCCGTCATGTCTTCGAAAAGTGTGAGAAATGGATCAGCCATTCGAGGTGATATGGGTTCCCGAAGTGACATGACACTTGAAGTGATATGACTGGTTGTCTGAAAAGTGATTTTTTTTTTAAAGTGAAATTTGGGTTTTGAAGTAAAAGGTGTATGCCAGTGATTAATGACATCACTTGCTTTATTTATTAAAGGTAAATAGAAATTAATTTGATTGAAAAGGAAATGGAGAAAATTGTTAACATTACGAAAGAATAAATAAAATGGAAAATTATTGTTATGACGGAAGATAAAATTAAATTTGGAAATTATTAACAACACTGAACATTAAACCAAATATTAAAAAAAAAAGGAAATGATGAAAATTGTCTACATTACGAAAGAGAAACTAAAATGGAAAATTATTGATAATACGGAAGATAAAATGAAATTGGGAAATTATTAACAACTCTGAACATGAAAACCAAATATTTGAACATTCTCTAAAACTTGACTTTGAACATACCAAATTAAATACATCGGATAAAAGGGAATTAAAAGAACATAATTCCATTGTAATGAGAGATATAAAGTTAGAGAAAATAGGAATGAAAAAATACGAAGCTTCGGTGATTTGTTAGACACAAAGGAACAAAAGACTTCATAATGTGAAATCTGTGACACGAGGAAAGCAATGGAGGTGAATCCTTGGTCTAACATTATATTTTATTGTTTCCTATTGTATATTGTTGTTGGGGAATCGAAGGATACAGAGGGATACAGTAACTGAAGAGATTATTGGTAAGAGAGAGTTATTGTTCGGCATTGTAGTAAAGAAAGAATAATTACCGCAGATGATAGACAATACTGAAATGTTTCGCCCGGTGTTTATATACGAGAAACAATACCAGAATGTTTCATAGTGTGTTTGGGGAGGGGAAAGAGAGAGAGAGAGAGGGAGAGGGAGAGAGATGTTATTTCATTGTTATTTGTTGCAGGAAATCGCTTTAATGGAGAGCGAAATATAATACCTTCCATTTTCGTTGTGATAAAGTTTATGAATTCAACTGTACATAGATCAATGTCTGTTTTACTAAGAGGCTTTCATTTGTACATCAGCTTTTATCGGTCTGGTTGCTGTTTCTATTATGGGTTAAGCCTTTGGCTTTTCTTTTTCAAATAGGTGTAAGTGGGTTGGTTATGCGGTAAAGTATGTTACATGCAAACTGAAAAAAATTAAAAAATTATATGTTGGAAGTTACAAAGAGCCTGAAAAATGAATAAGTTAGGGGTTAGGAATAGCCTGAAAAATTAATAAGTTGAAAGTTTTAAATAACCTGAAAAATTAATAAGTTAGGAGTTTTGAATAGCCTGAAAAATGAATAAGTTGGAAGTTATAAATAGCTTGAAAAAATGATACGTTGGAAGTTATTAGCAGCCTGAAAAATTAATAAGTTGGAAGTTATTAGCAGCCTGAAAAATGAATAAGTTGGAAGTTTTAAATAGCTTGAAAAATGAATAAGTTGGAAGTTTTAAATAGCTTGAAAAATGAATAAGTTAGGAATGATGAACTACATAAAAGAATAATTATATGTTGGAAATTGAAATCAGAATGACAAATGAATAAGTTGGAAGTTATAAACAGGGCCCCCCCCCCCAAAAAAAAAAAAAAAGAATAATAATTTGGAAGTTACAGACAACCTGAAACACTAAGTTGGATATTATGAACAACCTGAAAAAAATTAATAAGTTGGAAATTACAAATAACTTGGAAATGTCAAGTTGGACGTTACAAATAGCTTTGAAAAATTAAGTCATAGTTTATAATAATCCTTGAGAACTGACGTCAATGACTTTTGTACGTTTTAGTAAAGTTATTGAAAACATATTCTGACATTCAAATAGACTTGAGATCTTCCTGGCTAACAAACATTTATATTCTATTGTCTTTCGCTCTAAAGGAATGGTGTTCGTGATACTTTATTCGCATTTAAATACTAATATATCAAAAATAAGACAAATTATCCGATTGTGTTGTCATGACTTAAATGTGTATGTAACATGAGGGGTTATTAATATAACTCCGCTTTGTGAATGTATATATTCTTTAATATCTGTGTGATATATAAACACCTCAAAATGTTATTATGAATGAAGAAAATTATTTTTATTTATAGGTGTGTGAATAACACTTCGAAATCTCCCGTAAACTGGCTATTGATATGTGATCTCAAAGTGTGCTTTTCCATGAAAAGTATTATTTATTGTGAAACTCCCTAATCATCGTGAATGGATAATAAAACCACTGACCTCTCTATAGCAGGATCGTTTACTTCTCGGCTTTGGCCAACACCTTTCGTTCTGCGTTTGGCGCCATCTTGGCACTCCAGGATATCTTGGCCAATGAGGTTGCCTATCCAGCTATGCTGAAGTTCAGTGAAGTAAGGATCTATAGAGGATCCTCAAGACGCCATCTTGGCACTCCAAGATATCTTGGCCAAGGAGGTTGCCTATCCAGCTACGCTGAAGTTCAGTGAAGTAAGGAGCTATAGAGGATCCTCAAGACGCCATCTTGGCACTCCAAGATATCTTGGAAAAGGAGGTTGCCTGTCCAGCTATGATGAAGTTCAGTGAAGTAAGAATCTTTAGAGGATCCTGAAGACTTTCCAAAAAGACGTTTCTCGAACTTATTGTAAATCTGTTCTACGTGTGATATTATCTCGTGCCAAATAGAATCTATTTACCCCGTAGTTGTAAAAAAATATATGAGCTCCTTTTTAAAGAGAAAAATACAGAAAGACTTTTCAGATAGTTTAGCTTATTTTCATAAATTTATTATTGGGTCATGTTTTGATACCTTCGTGAGGCTACATGCTTTAACACCCCATTCCCTCACCCCTTACCCAATCCCCTGACCATTTTTCGAGGGATCAAGAACTGAACGTCTCTTAAAATGGTGAATCCTTGACTTCAAGGGATTCTTTTCTTTAGAAGACCCTCGACCTGATGGACCAGACGTCTCTTAAAGTAGTGAGTCATTGGCTTTAAGGGGTTCTCTTCTTTAGAAGACCATCGATCTGAAGAACCGAACATCTCTTAAAATATTGAGTCATTGGCTTCAAGGGATTTACTTCTTTTGAAGACCCTCGATCTGAAGAACCGGACGTCTCCTAAAATAGTGAATCCTTGGCTTTAAGGGATTCGCTTCTTTAGAAGACCCTCGATCTGAAAAAACCAACGTCTCTTAAAATAGTGAGTCATTGGCTTCAAGGGATTCTCTTCTTTAGAAGACCCTCGATCTGAAGAACCAGGCGTCTCTTAAATTAGTGAGTCCTTGCCCTTAAGGGATTCGCTTCTTTAGAAGACTTTCGATTTGAGGAACCAGACGTCTCCTAAAATAGTGAGTCCTTGACTTCAAGGGATTCTCTTCTTTAGAAGACCATCGATCTGAAGAACCCAACGTCTCTTAAAATATTGAGTCATTGGCTTCAAGGGATTTACTTCTTTTGAAGACCCTCGATCTGAAGAACCGGATGTCTCCTAAAATACTGAGTCCTTGGCTTTAAGGGATTCGCTTCTTTAGAAGACCCTCTATCTGAAAAACCAGACGTCTCCTAAAAGATTGAGTCATTGGCTTCAAGGGATTCTCTTCTTTAGAAGACCATCGATCTGAAGAACCGAACGTCTCTTAAAATAGTGAGTCATTGGCTTCAAGGGATTCTCTTTTTTAGAAGACCCTCGATCTGAAGAACCGAACGTCTCCTAAAATAGTGAGTCCTTGGCTTTAAGGGATTTGCTTCTTTAGAAAACCCTCGATCTGAAGAACCAGACGTCTCTTAAAAAAGTGAGTCATTGGCTTCAAGGATTCTCTTCTTTAGAAGACCATCGATTTTAAGAACCAGACGTCTCTTAAAATAGTGAGTCATTGGCTTCAAGGGGTTCTCTTCTTTAGAAGACCCTCGATCTGAAGAACCGGACGTCTCCTAAAATAGTGAGTCTTTGGCTTTAAGGGATTCGCTTCTTTAGAAGACTTTCAATTTGAGGAATCGGACGTCTCCTAGAATAGTGAGTCCTTGGCTTCAAGGGATTCTCTTCTTTAGAAGACCCTCGATCTGAAGAACCGGACGCGTCCTAAAATAGTGAGTTCTTGGCTTCAAGGGATTCTCTTCTTTAGAAGACCCTCGATCTGAAGAACCGGACGTCTCCTAAAATAGTAAGTTTTTGGCTTCAAGGGATTCTCTTCTTTGAAGACCCTCGTAAATGTAATAGATATTGAAATTGCGAATTAATCTAATTTATGAGTCAAGAGACCAGTTTTGAGAGACCAGTTTTCAAGAGACCAGTGTTCTTATCAGTTCCACCAGGATGGCATTAATGGAACCTTCTTCTCCGGGATCCGTAATATAATGTAATACTGTAATTACCTTTTTTTTTTAATTTGAAGGACCTTGTCAGTGTGTGATATCGACTCAGTCGTCATCAATCAAATAACAATCTGTAAACCTATTTCTGGGTTTTTACTGTAATAAAATTGATAATTGTTTTTGTGCTTCTTTGTCCTTTTTGTCTTTGGTGTTTTGAATTGCATATGTTTTTGGTGGTGATGATAGTATTAATGTTACTAGTAAGGTTTTAGTAGTAGTAGTAGTAGTAGTAGTAGTAGTAATTAGATTATAGTAGTATTTGTAGTAGTAGTAAGATATGGCAGTAGTAGTAGTAGTAGTAAGATAGTACTAGTATTTTTAGTAGTAAGATTATATTAGTAGATGTAGTAGTAGTAAGATTATAGTAGTGGTGGTAAGACTATAATAGTAGTACTAATAGCAAGAAGTGGTAGTAGTATGATTATAATATTATTATTAGCATTACATAACAGGAACGTAATTAATAACAACAGAAATTATACAAAAATCATAATCATGATAACACCAATTTCCTGTAAACTAATAAATCTCACACGATTAGTCATACCAGACAATAGATACTATATACGAAAAAAGCAATGGTAAGAACTGAATACTTTAATTCCAAAATACATTGTGTTGTTGTTATTTCAAACAGGTGACCTGGTTAAGATATAGAAAATTTCCCCTCATACCGCGAAGCAATATATTTTATAGTAATTAATGAGGGTCTGTCGATTGTAATTTTGCCGTAATTAGGGGATGATTTTTAATTAATCGCCGAGGCATTATTCCTTTAAAGAGGAAATGATGTATGCATCATCGTACTCTGATGTATGTGTGTGAATATGTATGTTCTAGTGTATGAGACCAGGCAGGAATGACAGCTAAATATTTAGATACACAACACACACATACACACCCGGGTATGACTACTGTCTCTTCCCCCTCCCTTAGAGATGATGAGAGCTGAGCGTGACCGGAAAGGAATATATATATATATATATATATATATATGTGTGTATATATATATATATATATACATATATATATATTATATATATATATAAATATATATATATATATATATATATATATATATATATATATATAAATTAAATATTTCCAGCCACACAGCTCTCCCCATCTCTCAGGTATGGGAAAGAGACAGTAGTAAAGTGATATATATATATATATATATATATATATATATATATATATATATATATATATATGTATATATATATATATATATATATATATATATATATATATATATTTGTCCGATAATTGTTCTTTATTACGGAAGGTAAATGGTGCCGTAGGTGTATAGATATATCATTGGTGAGGTTAGTCAATAGAATATAGGAATGATTACGAGTTTTTGAGAATGATATTAAAGGCGTTTTGAGGAATAAAGGAAAAATCATTTTAAGTAAATAAAACGTAATACGACTGTAGGAAAATTAAACTACAATTAATAGAATCATTAAACAAGCGAAAGGTAGAACCAAGAAAAGAGTGTCATTAGATATGATTTAGAATAGAGAAAGTAAAGAATATGTAAATATTGCACGAATGAGTTGATATGAGAGTGAACAGTGTATAATGCATGGGATATTTGCGAAGAAGTAACAATAAATGATAAATTATTATTATTATTATTATTACTTGCTAAGCTACAACCTTACTTGTAAAATCAGAATACTATAAGCCCAAGGGCTTATATAAACTATAAAGACTTCTAAAAAAACCCAAGAGGAAAAGAAATAAGAAAGAATAGTGTGCTCGAGTGTACCCTCAAGCAATAGAACTATAACCCAAGACACTGAAAGCCACTTATGCCACTGTCCAAGACCAGAGAAAAATGGTTTGGTTTTGTAGTGTCCTCCTAGAAGAGTTGTTTACTATAACTAAAGAGTCTCTTCTATCCTTACCAAGAGGAAAGTAGCCTCTGAACAATTACATTGCAATATTTGACGCCTTGAACTAAGAAGAATTGTTTGAGAATATATAAAGACTAGGCCAGACTATTCGGTGTATGTGTAGCCAAAAGGAAAAATGAACCGTAACGAGAGAGAAGGATCCAATGCAGTACTGTTTGGCTAGTCAAAGGACCCAATTACTCTAGCGGTAGTATATCAACGGGTGGCTGGTGCCTTGGCCAACTACTACCTATAAACGTAATGTGGAATAAAGAAAAGTTAGGCATTAGTTATAATTTAGAATAGAATTAGCAAAGAGAATATAAATATTACAAGAATGAGTTGATATGAGTAAAAAATATATAAGGTATGGGATATCTGCGAAGAAGGAACAATATATGGTATAGAGATTAAAAGAAAATTGGATAGGTACATACAAAACGATACTGAAAATAAAGGTGACGTAAAAACAGATTTTTTAGAAGAATATGATAGAGATAACAGGTGGACTGAGATTATAAGGAAATAAAAAAAGGTATATTTCTAAGATATGGAAAGATATAAAGGTGCAATAAAAAAAAGCCGCATGAATACAGACTGATAAATTGCAGGTCAAACATCAAGAGTAAGTACTGTGACGTAATACTAATAATAGGAAGTAATTATGGTAGTAAAAATTGATAATAAAAATTATGGCCAGTGAGAAAAAATAAATATACAATTGAATGGGATAGTATGAAATAAGGCTTGTTGCTAAAGAAACGAAGAAAGGTGGCTTAATAAAATGATAAATGGAGAATTGTAAGTCATAATATTCACGTCACCGTAATATCCATCTGTGGGGAACTGCTAGAATAAGAGGACAATCACTAATTACAGTATGGGGGAATATACACTTTATATGGTACAAACAACACTCACATATATGTGTGCGTGTAGATTTAAAGGTCGCGTATGAATAACAGAGGCTAGGGTCGATGACAATGTCCTAGAAACTGCTCATATATACATATGATTAGCACCCAAGCCCCCCTATCCATTAAAGCTAAGACCAGGGAGAACCAGGCAATGGCTATTAATGACTATAGTCATTTTTTTAGCGAGGCAGATTTGCACCGACTCGCAGCGGTGCCCTTTTAGCTCGGAAAAGTTTCCTGATCGTTGATTGGTTGGACAGATAATTCTAACCAAGGATGGGGAGATTGCCGACGCTACAAGAAACTATAGAGCTTGAGAGGGTCTCGAACCCCGTTCAGCAGATCACCAGGCAGGGACGTTTCCAATAGGCTACCACAAGTTTAAGAGCACATTTTCAGTTGCAATATGTAAA
>NC_090754.1:52856428-52863928 GCF_036898095.1 Palaemon carinicauda
TGTTGTAGCTTAGCTAGTAATAATAACAATAATAATAATATGGGTAAATTAGATTCTTGGAATTTTTCCTTTATTTATTGGGTATTTAAACATTACGAATAATCATCATTATGAAATTGACTTAGTAGTGAGATGTAGACCTGACCTTAAAATGCCTTTAAAGGGTATCATTAAGAGGAACGCAATATTCATGAATTCAAAATTCATGTAATTTTTAAACTTAAACTTTACGCATTTTCACTGATTAAACAAAATAATTTGAAAAAAAAAGAAAGCCTTCTGATAAATCATTAATCTTGATCAATTTGATAGAATATGATATATCACTTTAACTGACCAAAGAGTTCTTTTGCTTTTGAAGAGAAGGCCTCATTGCCTGGCGATCTGCTGGACGGGGTTCGAGACCCACTCAAGCTCGTTGATTTCTTATAGTTTCTGCAACCTCACCATCCCTGTGAGCTAGGGATTAGGCTGGATGGGGGTGTTTGGGGGAGCCCATCAGCCTATAGTTCTACCTGTTGAGTCATCAACAGCCATTGACTGGCCCTCCTTGGTCCTAGCTTGGTAGAGGGGCCTTGAGTGCTCATTATATGTATACTATGGTTAATTTCTTGGACATTGTCACTGTCCCTTGCCTCTGCCATTCATGTTGGCTGCGTATTTTAACAGTTTTTTTTTTATTATTATCATTATTGTTGTTATTGTTGATATCGTTTTTATTAGTATTTATTATGGTAATATGTTATTATCACTGAATAGCAATACCGTTGATATTGGTTGACAAATGGAACCACGAATTTTTGAGAGAGAGAGGAGAGAGAGAGAGAGGAGAGAGAGAGAGAGAGAGAGAGAGAGAGAGAGAGAGAGAGAGAGAGAGAGAATATGTTTATATAATTGAGATAGCAATACCGTTAAATATTATTATTATTATTATTATTATTATTATTATTATTATTATTATTATTATGGACTTACATTGCTGCACGGCAGAAATTCTCATGAAATATCTCTCCTATTTCTCTTTCCAATTATTTCTCTTCCTCCGGGAGTTTATTCAATAAGCTTCCAATTGGAGCTATGAGTGATATACAGCGTATCAGTATAAGCAAATGTAATATCTATCTTATATTGGGGAAGTAGAAGATACGCTTATATACCACACAGTCTTTCAGTATATTCAATAACTGTCTCTTTCATATGTACGCTATATGTCATTCATGCTATAGCACTTGGATTATTATTATTATTATTATTATTATTATTATTATTATTTGTGTACTCGACCGGTCAAAATGGTGGCTAAATATTTAGATAGATATGCACATACGAACACACACATATTTAACCCTTTCCACCCCCTAAAATTTGTGGGAAATTGTTGATTTCGGGGTGAATGCCGTTCAGCCGGGATAGGAAAAAATGTGAATACACACCACACACATATATATATATATATATATATATATATATATATATATATATATATATATATATAGATATATATATATATATATATATATATATCAGGAACATTTGGTTCTTTATTATGTAGAGGGATATTATTATTATTATTATTATTATTATTATTATTATTATTAGTGATGGTTGTTGCTTACGAAGACTTCAAACTTACAAACGTTTTTGTGAAGTAGGCCTAGTTTTGTAAGCGTTTTGACTTGTACGATTTTATTTATTGTTCTGTTTTTATTTTCCTTAGTGTACTTTCTTTGGTTATTTTATTCAGTTACAGTAATCAGTAATTAAATGTTGCTCTACGGGGTTTTAATTTTTTATGGCTTTTTAGGTACAAATTCTTTCTTTACTGCTGAAGTTTTGACGGCATCCAAAGCTTTTTCATAATCTATAAAGACCATACTTCTTTATTTTCCTATTTTTTTATTAGAACTTCAGACACAGGAATCAATAGTTATATGTTCTAATAAGTGGTTTTAATTTGTATGGCTTTTAAGGTACAATTCTTTTATTATTGCTGAAGTTTTGACGGAATCCAAAGCTTTCTCATAAACTATAAATGCCATACTTCTTTATTTTACTATTTTTTATTAGAACCTCAGTTACAGGAATGTTCTAACAAGTGTTTTTAACTTTTTATGCCTTTTTTAGGTACAATTCTTTCATTACCCGCTGAAGTTTTGACGGAATCCAAAGCTTTCTCATAATCTATAAATGCCATACTTCTTTATTTTCCTATTTTTTATTAGACCCTCGCTAGTAATGGACAATAAAATCTAGAAAAATACTCCATGAAATAAAAAAGCCGCAGAGCAACATTGGTGAATAACGGGTGGTCGTTCCGTTCCAGGGGTACCTGTGCTCATCCTCCCATCCCATATTGTTGTTCCGTTCCCCTTGTTCCCTGTCCTAGATATTTCATTCTTGCCATTGCTATTCAGGTCACGTTGCGCTTACGATTGACATAGTAGGCAGCGAGTTTTGGCTGAGTCCAAATGCGTTTCTTCCTCTTATTTTATTTTGTTCCCCTTCTTCTTCTTCTTCTTCTTCTTCTTCTCTTCTTCTTCTCTTCTTCTTCTCTTCTTCTTCTTCGTCTTCTTCTTCTTCTTCTTCTTCTTCTTCTTTTTGGAAACATTGGAAAGAATCTATTTGTCGTATTTGTGGGGTCCGTTATGTTCCTTCGTTGTTTTTCTTTGTGCATTTTTCATGTTTTTTAATGATAACAAAATAGAGGATTAGATGAAGGTATAATTTTATTATTGCTCTATGCTAATCTAGTGTACGCAACCCGTCCAAAAAATGACGGCTAAGGATTTAGATAGATATGTATACACACGCACATGCATCCCTCCTCTGTCTTAAAGGTTAAGAGAACCAGGGAGGGCCAGGGTAATGGCTGCTGATGACTCAGCAGGTAGACCTATAGGGTCCCCCAAACCAACCATCCTTAACTCACAATGGTGGTGAGGTTGCAGACACTACAAATCTATCGAAGATGTACGTGACTCGAACCCCCAGTCCGCCAGATCGCGTGGCAGGGACATTTCCAATATGATAATGTTAAAAATGAAAATAATTTCCCAGTTCCAAGAAGCCATTATGCCTTGAGTGATTTCGTGGGAAATTAGTTTTCCCTCTTTAAAAAATTGCAATTTCCCGGAGATTAAGATATTGCAAGACGGGGGAAATTCGTTCTCGTCCTTCGACGGATATCATTCATAAATAATGATTTTTGGAGATCCAATTATATTCAGTTTACGGACACCAGGAAATCGGTAAATTAATGTATTGTGTCCAGATATTAATGGTTAGAAATTTGATAGAGAATACACGTTTTTAATTTTTTTTTTTTCTTAATGACGCTGTTTATCATTTGACTATTCCATTGGCTGTTTGGAGATAATAAGATTTAAGTTTGGAAATATGATTTAATAGGTTATATGATCTATGGTGCAACGCTCTTATTTACCTGTATAAAATCACTTCCGTTTATTTAGTTATCTGTTAAGGGGATTACTTCAAAACTTCAGGGTGGATTTTCACCAAATTTTAACAACGGATATGTATTATGCTCTGGATGAACCCGTTAACTTTTGGATAGATCCGGTCAATATTACGATTCTAGTTGTTATTATCATTATTAAACATATAAATCATTCACCGCCAACATATGAAAAAGGTAAGCATTCCGTAGACTTGAGTATAATGTTGCCATTCTTCATTGGTGAAGATCTGAAATTTCTGAGTTCTCTTTTTACTTGGTAACCATGCAATGTAAAAAAGAATATGTTTCATTGCATCATATTGGATCTTTGCGTCAATAGGCGGAGATGATGATGAAAGTAGTTTCTAATATACTCTTATTTGCGGTAAACATATATGTAAATTATCACAATATGGTCTAAGTGGGTTCACAACTGTCGAAGTATATTGACGCCCTTCAGTAGAACTAATAAGAGAACATGGACACGCCCTTTGCATTAAGTTTCTAGTTAAATTAAACGTTAATGTTTGATTCAGAAATTTTATTTGTTAGGAAGCGAATAAGCCCAAAACTTCTGGTGAAATACTGTAAAAATCATAATGGAAGGAAGGGTCGTGACATCTACCAAGTGCAAAAAGTACATGCAAGATAGAATAGAATGGTGTGGTATGTACAAGAAGGCTAGAATGTGCTAATGATGAATGTTATGAAAAATTTACTGTATGGGTTTTTCATCCTTGATACATCAGCTAAAGCAATACACTTGCTTTTCTGTGTATGAGAAAGTGAGAGAGAGAGTGCAGTGTCTGCAAAAGCAGGGAAAAGCAAATAGAAATCTTTTTCTGTGTAAGAGAAAGTGGGGAAGAGAAAGGGTTTGCAGTGTCTGTAAAGCTAAGAAAAGCAAATAGAAAGCTTTTTCTGCGTAGGAGAAAGTGAGGAGAGAAAGGGTTTGCAGTGTCTGTAAAGCTAAGAAAAGCAAATGGAAAGCTTTTTCTGTGTAGGAGAAAGTGAGAGAGAAAGGGTTTGCAGTGTCTGTAAAGCTAAGAAAAGCAAATAGAAAGCTTTTTCTGTGTAGGAGAAAGTGAGAGAGAAAGAGTTTGCAGTGCCTGCAAAAGCAAGAAAAGCAAATAGAAAGTTTGAGTGAATAGAAATGATCTTGTCCTTGTCCATCGTAGAGAGGTCTGTCCTCTTGCGGAAAGCCTATCCTGAGAGAAACCAACTTGAGCGAAGACCATCGTTAACTCGACCCACGAAGAATACTAATGCCCTTGTGCTTGGACTAAATTACATACCTTCGGTACAGAGGCCTCGTTGGAGGTAAGGACTACGGAGAATGGTAATGCTCTCTCTCTCTCTCCTCTCTCTCACTCTCTCTCTCTCTCATCTCTCTCTCTCCTCTCTCTCTTCTGTGGTGCGTGAGGTTAGCTAGAATACAATTGTATTGCGAATTATCACTAAAGAAGATTTTGTTTAATTATATCAGTGACACCATCCTCACGTCTCTGTAATATCATTTAACAAGTAGAGGGGGCACTCAGTAGAGCGTAGACCTCCGCCACCGGCAGCTTATTTCTCAATCTTTTTCTCGACCTAGACCTTGACCTTTGACATTAACATGTATTAATTGGCATGGATTTTCATACACGCAGATATGAACCAAGTTTGAAGTCTCTGTGACAACGATGTCCAAACTTATGGCTGAATACGAGAATTGGACATTTTGCTTGACCGTGACTTTGACCTTTGAACTTGACCTTCCAAAAATTTAATAATTTCCAGCTTTTTACATAACAGCTAATCCCTGCAGGTTTCATTACTCTACGATTAGAATTGTGGCTAGAAAGCTGTTTACAAACAAATGACGCACACACAAACATGAATGAAGACATAACCTCCTTCCAACTTCGTTGGCGGAGGTAAATAAGGAAGTTGATATTTTATTTCCTGATTAGATATTTCCCTCAGAGAGAAGCTCCTACCCTCCACCCCCCCCCCCCACCCCCACCCCCCACCCCCCCCCAATAAGGCCCCTTTCCATGGCTTCAACTAGGATTGAGATATCCTATTTTTTGTTGAAGTGAAAAGATTCCTTCTCATTTGCCAGTTTGAATTTATTTTTTTGCGGATTGATATAATGCCCTCTCTCTCTCTCTCTCTCTCTCTCTCTCTCTCACCCTCTCTCTCTCTCTCTCTCTCTCTCTCTCTCTCTCTCTCTCTTTCTGTCCTGATATTTGGGTGCATCTCTTGAAAAGACTCATTTGCCAGTTTGAACGTGGATTAAAAGTGGTCAATTTTTATGTTTAATATTACGACTCTCTCTCTCTCTCTCTCTCTCTCTCTCTCCTCTCTCTCTCTCTCTCTCTCTCTCTCTCTCTCTCTCCTCAATCCACTACTCGGATTACGTTTCAAATGATTAAATAATCTGCCCTGTATTGATTGAAATTATTTTGTCATGATTAAAATACTCTCTCTCTCTCTCTCTCTCTCTCTCTCTCTCTCTCTCTCTCTCTCTCTCTCTCTCTCTCTCTCCTCTCTCTCTCTCTCTCTCTCTCTCTCTCTCTCTCCATTCTATCTTATTACACCTTCATAACCATCACAGTGCTTGTTTTTTTTATTTTCAAATCACCCTTTATTTCAAATATTCATTATTTACAAATACTAATGAGTTTTTCATTATCATTTCCATAATGTCTTTTGTGACACCTCTAAGACATTATTAGGAGAACTAACTCTTATTATAAGTACATTGGAAGGAAAACGATGCTAATTGAATATGTATATATATATATATATATATATATATATATATATAATATATATATATATATATATATATATGCACAACAACAACAACAACAACAACAAGTGCAGCCGTTTCTAGTCCACTATCGGACAAAGGCCTCAGACATGTCCTAAATCATGTCTAGGATTAGCCAGTTTTCATCACCACGCTGGCCAATGCGTATTGATGATGGTGTGAAACTTTGGTCTCACTGAAAACAAACCAACCTAGTATGGATGGCCCTGACTAGTACAACTTTTCTGATCATGGCGATACAGAAACCCTTTCACCACGTTAATTTATCTTCTCTTGGGATAATATACGTGTATATATATATATAATATATATATATATATATATATATATATATATATATCTTTCCTGTGATACTCTGGGAAGAAGGAGTAGTCATATCCTGGTGAGAGGGAGTACCCCGAGAGGTACACTAGGAAACCACACTACACACAAATTGCCGAAATAGTGGGTTGTAGTTAGGAAAGATGGAGGGCTGAGAAGGGTTGAATATGCGTTAGCATGTTTTTGCCTATTTACCTAAATTTCAGACGTCATTTATTGACGGCTCGGGTAAACTATAGTCCATTTCTTTAGCGAGGCATATTTGTACCGACTCGCAGTGGTGCCCTTTTAGCTCGGAAAAGTATCCTGATCGCTGATTGGTTGGACAAGATAATTCTAACCAATCAGCGATCAGGAAACTTTTCCGAGCTAAAAGGACACCGTTGCGAGTCGGTGCAAATCTGCCTCGCTAAAAGAAATGGACTATGGTTAAAAAATACTTACTTTTTCAGATAATCATTGCTAAGGTATTACGCTTTCATTGCGCCAATCTATACAAATCAAGGTATTCTTTAATCTGTCCCCTTTTTTATGGAAGTTGTTTACTGGAATTTTTATGAATAAAAACAATAATATAAGTGTAATTTTGCAACTTCATGAAACAAGACAAATCTAGTACCGGAATAACTGCCATTGCATTTGAGCAAAATAGTTCTTATTTAGACAATTATGATTTTAATAATTTTGATGCTGTTATCTTACCAATGTTTTGTTAGTTATATATGCAGTGGATCCTTAGATATCAACATCTTCAATTTCTTTTTCAATTTAACACGTTTCCAGTGGAATCTATTTAAACAGTGCATGTTTGTGTACTTTTATATTTTGGATGTACCCACATGTGACTGGTTACGAGTGTCCTAAGTAATTGTTTACGAGTGTCCCTAAGTAATTGTTTACGAGT
>NC_090754.1:52876428-52880126 GCF_036898095.1 Palaemon carinicauda
ATGAGTTACATTTAAACTTTTAAACAAAAAAGATAACCTGTTTTTGAACTTGAGTAATGTTAAGAAAATACTTATTGAAAATATGTATTACAATTCATAACTTTTTCATTAATATTTTTATCATATTTAAAATTGAATTTTATTTTTTAGCTCAGAAAGGTGATATAGTAATTTTGAAATTAAAATTATGAGATAGAAAAGTCAAAAGCACTTAGTGATAATGATCTCTGTAAGTATATGTTATTTTAGAAAGAAAAAAAATCGTAGGCATAATAAATTTTTATGATCGGCCTGATGAAAATTAAAATTATTTTTGTAAATACTATATGGGCAGTATGGCAATGAATCAATCTCAAACAGATTTAGTAGATTTGAGAACAAAGCCTTTAGAAGGATATTGGGAGTTAAATGGCAGGACAGGATTAGAAATAAAACTATAAGAGAGTACCATATGTGGATGAGATCATGATGAGGGGTAGATGGAGATGGTTTGGAAATGCTCTTCGCTCTCCCCAAGAGAGATTAGTTCACCAAACTTTCAACTAGGCTCCACAAGGCTCTAGAAGAGATGGAAGACCCAGCCCTACATGGCTGTGGACTATGAAGAGTGAAGTAGATGATGAATGGAGAAGTATTGATTTAAAAGCTCAAAATAAGAGACGACTGGCAAAATCTAACCGAGGCCCTTTGCGTCAATAGGCGTAGGAGGAGATGATAATGATGAAATACGAATGATAAATGTATCTTCATTAAAATTTTTATTATTTATAAATCACTAAAAATGAGTCTAAAATGGGAAAGAAAATCTTTATAAATTTTTTTAAAATTATATTAAAAGTTGAAAATATTCAGAGAACTTTTGAGAATATAACATTATTGTCATTCAAAAAGTTCTGCATTTTTATCTTTTTATTCCATTTTCATAGAAAAGTTAGTGTGAATTCTCCTTCCTGTCGTAACCATGATTATTATTATTATTATTATTATTATTATTATTATTATTATTTTATTATTATCATTTTTGTTATTATTGTTTTTCTTGTTGTTGTTGTAGTTGTTGTTTTAAGATGATCCCTTTTGATTTCAGGGAAGAGACCGTGGCCAGAACTACGAGGTAAGTAACGAGTTTCCTTTATGTACATATATCCCAACATTTCACATGTGATATTCTCTTCTCTCATGGAACCATAGAAATGGATTGGAAATTCCATATTCGTTACCTAAATGAAAAATCTTTTTGTCTAATTGTTCGATCGAGTTAATGACTTGGGAACATACAAAGGGTACTAATACCTATTAGAGGTAGTATTATAATAATGATTGATTAGATTTTTGGTAAAATTTCATTTGGATTAATTTTTAACTTTATTATTTAATAATTTTCTTGGGTTATTTTAAAATTCTTTATTTTGCGTTGAAATGTTAAGATATGAAATTGATTTATGTTGGTGAAATACATTGGAATTATTGAGTTATATAAGAGAATCGACTCGTTATTCATGTAAGAAAGTACATTGCGCATTTTCGTTATTATTATTATTATTATTATTATTATTATTATTATTATTATTATTATTATTATTATTATTATTATTATTATTATTATTGGTTGCCTCTTTAAATTTCTCCTCTATTGATAAATGGTGCTGACAAACGCACATGTATATATATATATATATATATATATATATATATATATATATATATATATATACAAATATATATATATATATATACATACATACATACATACATATACCAAGGCACTTCCCCCCAATTTTGGGGGGTAGCCGACACCAACAATGAAACAAAACAAAAAGGGGACCTCTACTCTCTACGTTCCTTCAGCCTAACCAGGGACTCAACCGAGTTCAGCTGGTACTGCTAGGGTGCCACAGCCCAACCTCCCACATTATCCACCACAGATGAAGCTTCATAATGCTGAGTCCCCTACTGCTGCTACCTCCCGCGGTCATCTAAGGCCCCAGAGGAAGCAGCAGGGCCTACTGGAACTGGCGTCACAATCGCTCGCCATTCATTCCTATTTCTAGCACGCTCTCTTGCCTCTCTCACATCTATCCTCCTATCACCCAGAGCTTTCTTCACACCATCCATCCACCCAAACCTTGGCCTTCCTCTTGTACTTCTCCCATCAACTCTTGCATTCATCACCTTCTTTAGCAGACAACCATTTTCCATTCTCTCAACATGGCCAAACCACCTCAACACATTCATATCCACTCTAGCCGCTAACTCATTTCTTACACCCGTTCTCTCCCTGACCACTTCGTTCCTAACCCTATCTACTCGAGATACACCAGCCATACTCCTTAGACACTTCATCTCAAACACATTCAATTTCTGTCTCTCCATCACTTTCATTCCCCACAACTCCGATCCATACATCACAGTTGGTACAATCACTTTCTCATATAGAACTCTCTTTACATTCATGCTCAACCCTCTATTTTTTACTACTCCCTTAACTGCCCCCAACACTTTGCAACCTTCATTCACTCTCTGACGTACATCTGCTTCCACTCCACCATTTGCTGCAACAATAGACCCCAAGTACTTAAACTGATCCACCTCCTCAAGTAACTCTCCATTCAACATGACATTCAACCTTGCACCACCTTCCCTTCTCGTACATCTCATAACCTTACTCTTACCCACATTAACTCTCAACTTCCTTCTCTCACACACCCTTCCAAATTCTGTCACTAGTCGGTCAATCTTCTCTTCTGTGTCTGCTACCAGTACAGTATCATCCGCAAACAACAACTGATTTACCTCCCATTCATGATCATTCTCTCCTACTAGTTTTAATCCTCGTCCAAGCACTCGAGCATTCACCTCTCTCACCACTCCATCAACATACAAGTTAAACAACCACGGCGACATCACACATCCCTGTCTCAGCCCCACTCTCACCGGAAACCAATCACTCACTGCATTTCCTATTCTAACACATGCTTTACTACCTTTGTAGAAACTTTTCACTGCTTGCAACAACCTTCCACCAACCCCATATAACCTCATCACATTCCACATTGCTTCCCTATCAACTCTATCATATGCTTTCTCCAGATCCATAAACGCAACATACACCTCCTTACCTTTTGCTAAATATTTTCTCGCATATCTGCCTAACTGTAAAAATCTGATTCATACAACCCCTACCTCTTCTAAAACCACCCTGTACTTCCAAGATTGCATTCTCTGTTTTATCCTTAATCCTATTAATCAACACTCTACCATACACTTTTCCAACTACACTCAACAAACTAATACCTCTTGAATTACAACACTCATGCACATCTCCCTTACCCTTATATAGTGGTACAATACATGCACAAAACCCAATCTACTGGTACCATTGACAACACAAAACACATATTAAACAATCTCACCAACCATTCAAGTACAGTCACACCCCCTTCCTTCAACATCTCAGCTTTCACAACCATCCATACCAGATGCTTTCCTACTCTCGTTTCATCTAGTGCTCTCCTCACTTCCTCTATTGTAATCTCTCTCTCATTCTCATCTCCCATCACTGGCACCTCAACACCTGGAACAGCAATTATATCTGCCTCCCTATTATCCTCAACATTCAGCAAACTTTCAAAATATTCCGCCCACCTTTTCCTTGCCTCCTCTCCTTTTAACAACCTTTCATTTCCATCTTTCACTGT
>NC_090754.1:52880626-52895626 GCF_036898095.1 Palaemon carinicauda
GAATTTAATGATTTTGCGTACGATTTTATGATTAATTCTTAGGAATTATAGATTTTTTTAATGAATGTAATCTGGTTGATATTATGATTTTTTCGTATTATTATTGTTATTATTATTATTATTATTATTATTATTATTAGTATTATTATTATTAATATTATTCCTATTAATGTTATTATTATATATACATATGTATATATATATATATATGCATATATATATATATATATATATATATGTGTGTGTGTGTGTGTGTGTGTGTGTGTATGTATTTAGGTACAGTACATATATATGTAAGTAGGGACCCCTTAACATGGTGAAAGGTCTTGTGTATCGCCATGATCAGCAAAGCTATACTAACCAGGTCCACCCGTACTAGATTGGTTTGCTGTGAGCGATCAGACGAAAATCACCAATCCGTACTGGCCAACTCGGTGATGAAAACTGTCCAAACCCCAGACATGAATAAGGACATTTCTGTGGCCTTCATCCTACTGTGGAATAGAAATGTCTGCATTTGTTGTTGTATATACAATATATATATATATATATATATATATATATATATATATATATATATATATATATATATATATATGTGTATGTGTGTATGTATGTATGTATATATTTATGTATACAAGTTCGTTTGTGATGGAGCGAAAAACCGATAACATTATGCAATCGAAACAGATCTTGAAAACTTAAGTAAAAAAAAATATTGCCTTTAAAATCTAACGGAGCCTTACTGACCTACAGAAATTTCCTTACGAGAAATAAAGCGAGAAAATTAAAAAGAAAATTGGGAGAAAAGAATAAAGAAGACAAGAGGTAATAAAGACACGAGATAAAGAAACAAGATAAAGAAAGACATCGAGACAAGGACATGAAATGACTCCGAGGATCCACTTAAAGAGGAGTTCAGGATTTTCAGAGCGATATATTTCATGAAGGAATGACAGAATGTATTTCATGAAATGAGTGATATGATTTACTCGGCGAATGAATCAAGAGTCTGCATGGTATGATTGAATGTGTCATTCTGTTACGAATATGCTATGAATATATTTGATCGAGTCATAGTGAAGAGGAGAGAGGTCTTTATTTGAATAAATCATGGCGAATCAGAAACTGTGAATGACACAAAGAAAGAGTCAGAGATTGTGTCATTGGTTGAAAGAGTCAATTATTGTGAAAACTGAAGAGAGAGAGAGAGAGAGAGAGAGAGAGAGAGAGAGAGAGAGAGAGAGAGAGAGAGAGAGAGAGGAGAGAGAGAGAGAGAGTGTCTGGTTTTAATTCCAATCTCATCAGAATAGATACTCACCAGAACGTCAGCCGGGCAAGCGTAACCTCCTACTGTGGTGCCCAACCACAGCAGTGGCCTCCCCAGTAAACAGCTTAAACACACAATCCTGGGCTGGGATCGATCTGCTGCCATGCGAATGCTAGGCGAACATGCTACCAATTGTTTTACTTAGTGTGTTTCTGAAGCAAATACAATATAAGTTATTATTATTATTATTATTATCATTATTATTTTTATTATTATTATTATTTGCTAAGCTACAACCCTAGTTGAAAAAGCAGGATGCAATAAGCCCCTGGGCTCCAACAGGGGAAATAGCCCAGTGAGGAAAGGAAATAAGGAAAAATAAAATATTTTTAGAATAGTAACAACATTAAGATAAATATCTCCTATATGAACTATATCAACTTTAACAAAACAAGAGGAAGAGAAGCAAGAAAGAATAGTGTGCCCATGTGTACCCTCAAGCAAGAAAACTCTAACCCAAGACAGTGGAAGACCATGGTAGAGAGGCTATGGCACTACCCAAGACTAGAGAACAATGGTTAGTTTCTGGAGTGTCCTTCTCCTAGAAGAGCTGCTTACCATAGTATTGCCAATTAATTATATAAAAGCTTAGACAGACTATAGTAGGAATTAAGCACTATCAACAAAATTCTAAATGAGAATTGTTAGATTTTGATATTTTTTTTTTAATTCATTTTAAAGACAGTTTATAACCATTAGGGTTGACACACTGATTGAATGGCAAAATGTTGCTACGATTCATGTGACTGACAGTTGACAATGATTGATGACGATCGATAGTTTATATTGATTGATGAAGATTTACAGTTGAAATTTATTGATAAATATTGATGATTGACTATGATTGATAAGTAAGGACAGTTGACAGTGGTTAATAAAGATTGACAGTTAAAATTGGTTGATAAATAATGACAGTTGACAGTGGTTGTTGAAGATTAACAGTTGAAATTTAATGATAAAGATTGATAATTGACTGTGATTGATAAATAAGGACAGTTGACAGTGGTTAATAAAGATTGACAGTTAAAATTGATTGATAAATAATGACAGTTGACAGTGGTTGTTGAAGATTGACAGTTGAAATTTAATGATAAAGATTAACAATTCACTGTGATTTATAAATAATGACAGTTTACGGTGGTTGATGAGACAGACAGTTGAAATAGATTGATAAATAATGAAAGTCGAATTTAGTTGTTAAAGATTGACAGTTAACTGTGATAGATAAATAATGACAGTTGATAAAGGTTTATAGTTAAAATTGGTTGATGAATAATGACATTTGTCAGTAGTTGATAAAGATTGACAGTTAATACTGATATATAAATAATGACAGTTGACTTTTGTTAATAAAGATTGACAGTAGACATTGACTGACAAAGATTGACAATTGACTATGATTAATAAAGATTGAGATTTGACATTGATTGATAAAGACTGACAATTGAATTGATAAACTCAGTTAATTCGACGTATCTGAAATGTCCAATTAATAACCCACACAAAAGCAAATGTTCCGAAGCCCTCCTAAATTTCAGGAGGGAAAAGGGTCCAGCAACAGACTAATAATGGAAGAGGAAGAGGAAATAAATGGTAAAAGAAAATGCGATGGGGAGAAATAAAGAAATAGAGAAATTTGCCGTTAATAGCCAAAGTGCTATTAGGGGTAGGGGAAAGGCAAGGGAATAATGAGAAAGCAGACAACATGCAATACATAACACGAAAACAATTGAAAAACAGGGGAAGTAAGATAAAAAAAGTAGAGAGAGAGAGAGAGAGAGAGAGAGAGAGAGAGAGAGTTGAAAATTGCCTATGTATTTTTATTTGTAAGATAAAAAGTAGAGAGAGAGAGGACATTAATTGAGGGCGAGTGAAAAGCTGCATACTGTATGTTCAATTTGTTTTTTCTCATTACTTTTCGTGTATATTTTCAGGACGCAAAAAGTATGCATAAATATGCTCGCTTTCATGCACTAGTATTTACGCATATAAACTCACATATATCTTTTCTCTACGATGTTCTACCAGTTTCTACAGTTTCTCCTCACTGTTACCATCCAGTAATTTTCCATCTGAAATTCTCCCATGTATTTCAACCCTGGTTCATGACACATTTCGTTTTCCCCTTAGATACAAAAACATGAGACATCGTTAGCTTAGACTAACTCTTATAACAAATGCGTCACTCCCTTTTACATATTGTAACAGGTATTGTTTTAGTCAGATATTTTTGTCTCTACATACCCGAAGCCCAGAGCACTCTCCGTATTGCATCTAATAATTCTATAATAAGTCCTTTTGATGTCCAGTTATTCCAAAGACAAGTTTAATTTCAAATAATTGTTTCATATAAAACATAATTACATCCTTTTAAACTCTTCATAGATAATTCTATCTTTTTTCATTTATTTTTTAATTCAAAATCCTACCATACACCTCTCCATGTATTAGCATTAATGTTATACCTTTATGTTTCTTAAAATTGCCTTTATCACTATTACTCTTATGCAATACTTCCATTATTAACCTAAAGTATTCCATTGGTACCTTTCCTTCATCCAGACGTACCTTGCAAACCCTGGTCAGTCACCAGACTGCAGCATCTCACCTGTAATTCCATCATCTCCTAATATTTTTCCCTTCTTCAAAGTCATAATTGCCTTTTTCAGTTACACTAACCATTTTAAGATTTACATAACTCAACTTTGTCTCTCTTTTTACTTCATATTTAACAAACCATCAAAGTGCTCGTTATTTTATTTTGACATCAATTTTTTCTTTGATATATCTGTATTAGTGTGTATATATATAATGTATATATATGATGTATATATATATATATATATAATATATATATATATATATATACCGTATATATATATATATATATATATATATATATATATACCGTATATATATATATATATATATATATATATATATATATATATATTGATATCTATAGATATATATATATATATATATATATATATATATATATATATATCTATAGATATATATACATATATATATATATATTATATATATAAATATATGTATATATATAGATAGATATCTATATATATATATATATATATATATTATATACATATATATATGTATATATAATATATATATATATATATATATATATATATATATATATCTATCTATAGATGTCTATAGCTAATATAAATATATATATATATAATATATATATATATATATATATATATATATATATATATAGATGTCTATAGCTATATATAAATATATATATATATATATATATATATATAATATATATATATACACACACAATCACACGTACACATGTATATAGGCATGTGTATGTATGTATCTATTTGTAAATATAGGATAAATGTACTAAATATTTTCTTAATTATAAATAACATTAATTATTCAATACGGAAGATTGAATAATGAAAACCGAGACCGAAATATTTTAGTAATGAAAAATCATATTGAAGGTTCCCCAACTAACGATAATTAAGGGAAAGTTATTCAAAGGCAGTATGCAAACGGAAAAAAAAAAAACATTTATTGAGACTTTGAAAATATCAAAAGAAAATATCACTGGAAAAAAAAAGGGTAAGGAAAAAATGGCTTTCGAATTCTGAATATGTTTCAGAAATGGCTGAATTTCTGTTTTAATTTTTGGGGTATGTGGGCGATTGCAATCCACGTTTGATTTAAAATTCCGATTTAAGCCGACGCTATCCTCTGGTATTTAGTTCTCCCTCTCATTGCGAGCTGATTTAAAGGTTTAAAGGCCGCTCGTGAATGGCAGAGGCAAGGGACAGTGACATTGCCCTAGCTAGCAGGACAATGATCTAGAGACTGACAAAGCCCCCTCTCCACCCAATTTAGGATCAAGGAGGGCCAGACAGTGGCTGCTTGTGACATTGCCCTAGCTAGGAGGACAATGATCTAGAGACTGACCATGTATACATATCAGCGCCCAATCCCCTTTCCACCCAGTTTAGGACCAAGGAGGGCCAGAGAGTGGATGCTTGTGACATTGCCCTAGAAAGCAATTACAATGACCTAGAGATTGACCATATATACGAATGATCAGCGCCCAATCCCCTCTCCACCCATTATAGGACCAAGGAGGGCCAGAGAGTGGATGCTTGTGACATTGTCCTAGCAAACAGGACAATGACTGACCATATATATATATATATATATGATTAGCATCCAAGCTCCCTCTCCACCCAGTTTAGGACCAATGAGGGCCAGAGAGTGGATGCTTGTGACATTGCCCTAGCAAGCAGGGCAATGACCTAGAGACTGACCATATATACATATGATCAGCGCCCAAGCCCCCTCTCCACCCAATTTAGGACAAAGGAGGGCCAGACAGTGAATGCTTGTGACATTGTCCTAGCAAGCAGGACAATATCTGACCATATATACATATGATCAGCGCCCAAGCCCCCTCTCCACCCAATTCAGGACAAAGGAGGGCCGGACAGTGAATGCTTGTGACATTGTCCTAGCAAGCAGGACAATAACTGACCATATATACATATGATCAGCGCCCAAGCCCCCTCTCCACCCAATTCAGGACAAAGGAGGGCCGGACAGTGAATGCTTGTGACATTGTCCTAGCAAGCAGGACAATAACTGACCATATATACATATGATCAGCGCCCAAGCCCCCTCTCCACCCAATTTAGGACAAAGGAGGGCCAGACAGTGAATGCTTGTGACATTGTCCTAGCAAGCAGGACAATATCTGACCATATATACATATGATCAGCGCCCAAGCCCCCTCTCCACCCAATTCAGGACAAAGGAGGGCCGGACAGTGAATGCTTGTGACATTGTCCTAGCAAGCAGGACAATAACTGACCATATATACATATGATCAGCGCCCAAGCCCCCTCTCCACCCAATTCAGGACAAAGGAGGGCCGGACAGTGAATGCTTGTGACATTGTCCTAGCAAGCAGGACAATAACTGACCATATATACATATGATCAGCGCCCAAGCCCCCTCTCCACCCAATTCAGGACAAAGGAGGGCCAGACAGTGAATGCTTGTGACATTGTCCTAGCAAGCAGGACAATATCTGACCATATATACATATGATCAGCGCCCAAGCCCCCTCTCCACCCAATTCAGGACAAAGGAGGGCCGGACAGTGAATGCTTGTGTCATTGTCCTAGCAAGCAGGACAATATCTGACCATATGTACATATGATCAGCGCCCAAGCCCCCTCTCCACCCAATTTAGGACAAAGGAGGGCCAGACAGTGAATGGTTGTGACATTGTCCTAGCAAGCAGGACAATAACTGACCATATATACATATGATCAGCGCCCAAGCCCCCTCTCCACCCAATTTAGGACAAAGGAGGGCCAGACAGTGAATGCTTGTGACATTGTCCTAGCAAGCAGGACAATATCTGACCATATGTACATATGATCAGCGCCCAAGCCCCCTCTCCACCCAATTTAGGACAAAGGAGGGCCAGACAGTGAATGCTTGTGACATTGTCCTAGCAAGCAGGACAATAACTGACCATATATACATATGATCAGCGCCCAAGCCCCCTCTCCACCCAATTTAGGACAAAGGAGGGCCAGACAGTGAATGCTTGTGACATTGTCCTAGCAAGCAGGACAATATCTGACCATATGTACATATGATCAGCGCCCAAGCCCCCTCTCCACCCAATTTAGGACAAAGGAGGGCCAGACAGTGGATGCTTGTGACATTGTCCTAGCAAGCAGGACAATAACTGACCATATATACATATGATCAGCGCCCAAGCCCCCTCTCCACCCAATTTAGGACAAAGGAGGGCCAGACAGTGAATGCTTGTGACATTGTCCTAGCAAGCAGGACAATAACTGACCATATATACATATGATCAGCGCCCAAGCCCCCTCTCCACCCAATTTAGGACAAAGGAGGGCCAGACAGTGAATGCTTGTGTCATTGTCCTAGCAAGCAGGACAATAACTGACCATATATACATATGATCAGCGCCCACGCCCCCTCTCCACCCAATTTAGGACAAAGGAGGGCCAGACAGTGAATGCTTGTGACATTGTCCTAGCAAGCAGGGCAATGACCTAGAGACTGACCATATATACATATGATCAGCCCCCAAGCCCCCTCTCCACCCAAGCAAAGGCCAAGGAGAGCCAGACAGTGGCTGCTTGTGACATTGCCCTAACAATCAGGACTATGATCTAGAGACTGACCATATATACATATGATCAGCGCCCACGCCCCCTCTCCACCCAATTTAGGACAAAGGAGGGCCGGACAGTGAATGCTTGTGACATTGTCCTAGCAAGCAGGACAATAACTGACCATATATACATATGATCAGCGCCCAAGCCCCCTCTCCACCCAATTCAGGACAAAGGAGGGCCGGACAGTGAATGCTTGTGACATTGTCCTAGCAAGCAGGACAATAACTGACCATATATACATATGATCAGCGCCCAAGCCCCCTCTCCACCCAATTCAGGACAAAGGAGGGCCGGACAGTGAATGCTTGTGACATTGTCCTAGCAAGCAGGACAATAACTGACCATATATACATATGATCAGCGCCCAAGCCCCCTCTCCACCCAATTCAGGACAAAGGAGGGCCGGACAGTGAATGCTTGTGACATTGTCCTAGCAAGCAGGACAATAACTGACCATATATACATATGATCAGCGCCCACGCCCCCTCTCCACCCAATTCAGGACAAAGGAGGGCCGGACAGTGAATGCTTGTGACATTGTCCTAGCAAGCAGGACAATAACTGACCATATATACATATGATCAGCGCCCACGCCCCCTCTCCACCCAATTCAGGACAAAGGAGGGCCGGACAGTGAATGCTTGTGACATTGTCCTAGCAAGCAGGACAATAACTGACCATATATACATATGATCAGCGCCCAAGCCCCCTCTCCACCCAATTCAGGACAAAGGAGGGCCGGACAGTGAATGCTTGTGACATTGTCCTAGCAAGCAGGACAATAACTGACCATATATACATATGATCAGCGCCCAAGCCCCCTCTCCACCCAATTCAGGACAAAGGAGGGCCGGACAGTGAATGCTTGTGACATTGTCCTAGCAAGCAGGACAATAACTGACCATATATACATATGATCAGCGCCCAAGCCCCCTCTCCACCCAATTCAGGACAAAGGAGGGCCGGACAGTGAATGCTTGTGACATTGTCCTAGCAAGCAGGACAATAACTGACCATATATACATATGATCAGCGCCCACGCCCCCTCTCCACCCAATTCAGGACAAAGGAGGGCCGGACAGTGAATGCTTGTGACATTGTCCTAGCAAGCAGGACAATAACTGACCATATATACATATGATCAGCGCCCAAGCCCCCTCTCCACCCAATTCAGGACAAAGGAGGGCCGGACAGTGAATGCTTGTGACATTGTCCTAGCAAGCAGGACAATATCTGACCATATATACATATGATCAGCGCCCAAGCCCCCTCTCCACCCAATTCAGGACAAAGGAGGGCCGGACAGTGAATGCTTGTGACATTGTCCTAGCAAGCAGGACAATATCTGACCATATATACATATGATCAGCGCCCAAGCCCCCTCTCCACCCAATTCAGGACAAAGGAGGGCCGGACAGTGAATGCTTGTGACATTGTCCTAGCAAGCAGGACAATAACTGACCATATATACATATGATCAGCGCCCAAGCCCCCTCTCCACCCAATTCAGGACAAAGGAGGGCCAGACAGTGAATGCTTGTGACATTGTCCTAGCAAGCAGGACAATATCTGACCATATATACATATGATCAGCGCCCAAGCCCCCTCTCCACCCAATTCAGGACAAAGGAGGGCCGGACAGTGAATGCTTGTGTCATTGTCCTAGCAAGCAGGACAATAACTGACCATATATACATATGATCAGCGCCCAAGCCCCCTCTCCACCCAATTCAGGACAAAGGAGGGCCGGACAGTGAATGCTTGTGTCATTGTCCTAGCAAGCAGGACAATAACTGACCATATATACATATGATCAGCGCCCACGCCCCCTCTCCACCCAATTTAGGACAAAGGAGGGCCGGACAGTGAATGCTTGTGTCATTGTCCTAGCAAGCAGGACAATAACTGACCATATATACATATGATCAGCGCCCAAGCCCCCTCTCCACCCAATTCAGGACAAAGGAGGGCCGGACAGTGAATGCTTGTGTCATTGTCCTAGCAAGCAGGACAATAACTGACCATATATACATATGATCAGCGCCCAAGCCCCCTCTCCACCCAATTTAGGACAAAGGAGGGCCGGACAGTGAATGCTTGTGTCATTGTCCTAGCAAGCAGGACAATAACTGACCATATATACATATGATCAGCGCCCAAGCCCCCTCTCCACCCAATTTAGGACAAAGGAGGGCCGGACAGTGAATGCTTGTGTCATTGTCCTAGCAAGCAGGACAATAACTGACCATATATACATATGATCAGCGCCCAAGCCCCCTCTCCACCCAATTCAGGACAAAGGAGGGCCGGACAGTGAATGCTTGTGTCATTGTCCTAGCAAGCAGGACAATAACTGACCATATGTACATATGATCAGCGCCCAAGCCCCCTCTCCACCCAATTTAGGACAAAGGAGGGCCGGACAGTGAATGCTTGTGTCATTGTCCTAGCAAGCAGGACAATAACTGACCATATATACATATGATCAGCGCCCAAGCCCCCTCTCCACCCAATTCAGGACAAAGGAGGGCCGGACAGTGAATGCTTGTGTCATTGTCCTAGCAAGCAGGACAATAACTGACCATATATACATATGATCAGCGCCCAAGCCCCCTCTCCACCCAATTTAGGACAAAGGAGGGCCGGACAGTGAATGCTTGTGTCATTGTCCTAGCAAGCAGCACAATAACTGTCCATATATACATATGATCAGCGCCCAAGCCCCCTCTCCACCCAATTCAGGACAAAGGAGGGCCGGACAGTGAATGCTTGTGTCATTGTCCTAGCAAGCAGGACAATAACTGACCATATATACATATGATCAGCGCCCAAGCCCCCTCTCCACCCAATTCAGGACAAAGGAGGGCCGGACAGTGAATGCTTGTGTCATTGTCCTAGCAAGCAGGACAATAACTGACCATATATACATATGATCAGCGCCCACGCCCCCTCTCCACCCAATTTAGGACAAAGGAGGGCCAGACAGTGAATGCTTGTGACATTGTCCTAGCAAGCAGGGCAATGACCTAGAGACTGACCATATATACATATGATCAGCCCCCAAGCCCCCTCTCCACCCAAGCAAAGGCCAAGGAGAGCCAGACAGTGGCTGCTTGTGACATTGCCCTAACAATCAGGACTATGATCTAGAGACTGACCATATATACATATGATCAGCGCCCAAGCCCCCTCTCCACCCAATTCAGGACAAAGGAGGGCCGGACAGTGAATGCTTGTGACATTGTCCTAGCAAGCAGGACAATAACTGACCATATATACATATGATCAGCGCCCAAGCCCCCTCTCCACCCAATTCAGGACAAAGGAGGGCCGGACAGTGAATGCTTGTGACATTGTCCTAGCAAGCAGGACAATAACTGACCATATATACATATGATCAGCGCCCAAGCCCCCTCTCCACCCAATTCAGGACAAAGGAGGGCCGGACAGTGAATGCTTGTGACATTGTCCTAGCAAGCAGGACAATATCTGACCATATATACATATGATCAGCGCCCAAGCCCCCTCTCCACCCAATTCAGGACAAAGGAGGGCCGGACAGTGAATGCTTGTGACATTGTCCTAGCAAGCAGGACAATATCTGACCATATATACATATGATCAGCGCCCAAGCCCCCTCTCCACCCAATTCAGGACAAAGGAGGGCCGGACAGTGAATGCTTGTGACATTGTCCTAGCAAGCAGGACAATATCTGACCATATATACATATGATCAGCGCCCAAGCCCCCTCTCCACCCAATTCAGGACAAAGGAGGGCCGGACAGTGAATGCTTGTGACATTGTCCTAGCAAGCAGGACAATAACTGACCATATATACATATGATCAGCGCCCAAGCCCCCTCTCCACCCAATTCAGGACAAAGGAGGGCCGGACAGTGAATGCTTGTGACATTGTCCTAGCAAGCAGGACAATAACTGACCATATATACATATGATCAGCGCCCAAGCCCCCTCTCCACCCAATTCAGGACAAAGGAGGGCCGGACAGTGAATGCTTGTGACATTGTCCTAGCAAGCAGGACAATAACTGACCATATATACATATGATCAGCGCCCAAGCCCCCTCTCCACCCAATTCAGGACAAAGGAGGGCCGGACAGTGAATGCTTGTGACATTGTCCTAGCAAGCAGGACAATATCTGACCATATATACATATGATCAGCGCCCAAGCCCCCTCTCCACCCAATTCAGGACAAAGGAGGGCCAGACAGTGAATGCTTGTGACATTGTCCTAGCAAGCAGGACAATAACTGACCATATGTACATATGATCAGCGCCCAAGCCCCCTCTCCACCCAATTCAGGACAAAGGAGGGCCAGACAGTGAATGCTTGTGACATTGTCCTAGCAAGCAGGACAATAACTGACCATATGTACATATGATCAGCGCCCAAGCCCCCTCTCCACCCAATTCAGGACAAAGGAGGGCCAGACAGTGAATGCTTGTGACATTGTCCTAGCAAGCAGGACAATAACTGACCATATGTACATATGATCAGCGCCCAAGCCCCCTCTCCACCCAATTCAGGACAAAGGAGGGCCAGACAGTGAATGCTTGTGACATTGTCCTAGCAAGCAGGACAATAACTGACCATATGTACATATGATCAGCGCCCAAGCCCCCTCTCCACCCAATTCAGGACAAAGGAGGGCCAGACAGTGAATGCTTGTGACATTGTCCTAGCAAGCAGGACAATAACTGACCATATGTACATATGATCAGCGCCCAAGCCCCCTCTCCACCCAATTCAGGACAAAGGAGGGCCAGACAGTGAATGCTTGTGACATTGTCCTAGCAAGCAGGACAATAACTGACCATATGTACATATGATCAGCGCCCAAGCCCCCTCTCCACCCAATTCAGGACAAAGGAGGGCCAGACAGTGAATGCTTGTGACATTGTCCTAGCAAGCAGGACAATAACTGACCATATATACATATGATCAGCGCCCAAGCCCCCTCTCCACCCAATTCAGGACAAAGGAGGGCCGGACAGTGAATGCTTGTGACATTGTCCTAGCAAGCAGGACAATAACTGACCATATATACATATGATCAGCGCCCAAGCCCCCTCTCCACCCAATTCAGGACAAAGGAGGGCCGGACAGTGAATGCTTGTGACATTGTCCTAGCAAGCAGGACAATAACTGACCATATATACATATGATCAGCGCCCAAGCCCCCTCTCCACCCAATTCAGGACAAAGGAGGGCCAGACAGTGAATGCTTGTGACATTGTCCTAGCAAGCAGGACAATAACTGACCATATATACATATGATCAGCGCCCAAGCCCCCTCTCCACCCAATTCAGGACAAAGGAGGGCCGGACAGTGAATGCTTGTGACATTGTCCTAGCAAGCAGGACAATAACTGACCATATATACATATGATCAGCGCCCAAGCCCCCTCTCCACCCAATTCAGGACAAAGGAGGGCCAGACAGTGAATGCTTGTGACATTGTCCTAGCAAGCAGGACAATAACTGACCATATATACATATGATCAGCGCCCAAGCCCCCTCTCCACCCAATTCAGGACAAAGGAGGGCCGGACAGTGAATGCTTGTGACATTGTCCTAGCAAGCAGGACAATAACTGACCATATATACATATGATCAGCGCCCAAGCCCCCTCTCCACCCAATTCAGGACAAAGGAGGGCCGGACAGTGAATGCTTGTGACATTGTCCTAGCAAGCAGGACAATAACTGACCACATATACATATGATCAGCGCCCAAGCCCCCTCTCCACCCAATTCAGGACAAAGGAGGGCCGGACAGTGAATGCTTGTGACATTGTCCTAGCAAGCAGGACAATAACTGACCATATATACATATGATCAGCGCCCAAGCCCCCTCTCCACCCAATTCAGGACAAAGGAGGGCCAGACAGTGAATGCTTGTGACATTGTCCTAGCAAGCAGGACAATAACTGACCATATGTACATATGATCAGCGCCCAAGCCCCCTCTCCACCCAATTCAGGACAAAGGAGGGCCAGACAGTGAATGCTTGTGACATTGTCCTAGCAAGCAGGACAATAACTGACCATATGTACATATGATCAGCGCCCAAGCCCCCTCTCCACCCAATTCAGGACAAAGGAGGGCCGGACAGTGAATGCTTGTGACATTGTCCTAGCAAGCAGGACAATAACTGACCATATATACATATGATCAGCGCCCAAGCCCCCTCTCCACCCAATTCAGGACAAAGGAGGGCCGGACAGTGAATGCTTGTGACATTGTCCTAGCAAGCAGGACAATAACTGACCATATATACATATGATCAGCGCCCAAGCCCCCTCTCCACCCAATTCAGGACAAAGGAGGGCCAGACAGTGAATGCTTGTGACATTGTCCTAGCAAGCAGGACAATAACTGACCATATATACATATGATCAGCGCCCAAGCCCCCTCTCCACCCAATTCAGGACAAAGGAGGGCCGGACAGTGAATGCTTGTGACATTGTCCTAGCAAGCAGGACAATAACTGACCATATATACATATGATCAGCGCCCAAGCCCCCTCTCCACCCAATTCAGGACAAAGGAGGGCCAGACAGTGAATGCTTGTGACATTGTCCTAGCAAGCAGGACAATAACTGACCATATATACATATGATCAGCGCCCAAGCCCCCTCTCCACCCAATTCAGGACAAAGGAGGGCCAGACAGTGAATGCTTGTGACATTGTCCTAGCAAGCAGGACAATAACTGACCATATATACATATGATCAGCGCCCAAGCCCCCTCTCCACCCAATTCAGGACAAAGGAGGGCCAGACAGTGAATGCTTGTGATATTGTCCTTGCAAGCAGGACAATATCTGACCATATATACATATGATCAGCGCCCAAGCCCCCTCTCCACCCAATTCAGGACAAAGGAGGGCCAGACAGTGAATGCTTGTGACATTGTCCTAGCAAGCAGGACAATAACTGACCATATATACATATGATCAGCGCCCAAGCCCCCTCTCCACCCAATTCAGGACAAAGGAGGGCCAGACAGTGAATGCTTGTGACATTGTCCTTGCAAGCAGGACAATATCTGACCATATATACATATGATCAGCGCCCAAGCCCCCTCTCCACCCAATTCAGGACAAAGGAGGGCCAGACAGTGAATGCTTGTGACATTGTCCTAGCAAGCAGGACAATATCTGACCATATATACATATGATCAGCGCCCAAGCCCCCTCTCCACCCAATTCAGGACAAAGGAGGGCCAGACAGTGAATGCTTGTGACATTGTCCTAGCAAGCAGGACAATATCTGACCATATATACATATGATCAGCGCCCAAGCCCCCTCTCCACCCAATTCAGGACAAAGGAGGGCCAGACAGTGAATGCTTGTGACATTGTCCTAGCAAGCAGGACAATATCTGACCATATATACATATGATCAGCGCC
>NC_090754.1:52909505-52927005 GCF_036898095.1 Palaemon carinicauda
CCTGAGTTTTGAAGCGAATGAACTTTTATTAATTGAAAAAGAAAGGCTTTGAAAAAAAAAAAACTTTTTGAAAAAATGGAATTTTTTTTATTCACGTTGTTCTGCGTTTCATTATAGCGGAAATGGATTTTCGATGTTATGTTATTAAGTATATAATTTGTATATATATATATATATATATTTATATATGTATATATTGTGTGTGTGTATACAGACATTATATATATATATATATATATGGATACACATATGTAAACACACACACACACATATATATATATATATATATGTGTGGTATATATACATTTATACACACGCACACACACACACACACATATATATATATATATATATATAAATCTTTCTATCTATCCATCCATTCATTATCCTATTATTTATCTATTCCATCCTTGACTCTCTCTCTCTCTCTCTCTCTCTCTCTCTCTCTCTAAGCTCTGTTGACGTAGGGGCGGAATGGATATATAAATAATACTTTTGATGACCTCTACAACATCTGGCTGTCATCAGCGGTCCTTTGAAAGTGTTGAAACCACCGCCTCTTAGAAAGTGATATACACTACTAGTAGTTATAAAGACTTCTCTTACGTTTGGCCATTTCTAAAACTTTTTAGACGAGATGAAATTAGTCTTGGTTGTATCCTGATGCCTTTGTGGTAAAGGGAAACGCTGTGTCTATAGAAGAGATCGGATGTTTATATGCTGAACAATGTGATATGAGTCTGTCTTCAGTTCGTAGTTTATATGAGACATATCTATTTTGACGTTTTTTTTTTTTATCCTCGGCAATGAAGTTGGAAGGAGGTTATGTTTTACCCCCTGTTTGTGTGTGTTGTTTGTCGTAAGTTTCTATGAGTACATCTATTGTAACGTTGTTGTTATCTCCAGCAAATGAAGTTGGAATGGAGGTTATGTTTTACACGCTATTTGTGTGTTTATTTGTAAATAGCTTACTGGCCACAATTTTAATCGTAGAGTAATGAAACTTGCAGGGATTAACTGTTCTGTAAAAAGCTGGAAATGATTAAATTTTGGGAAGGTCAAGGTGAAAGGTCAAACAAAATGTCAAATTATTAATATTATTATTATTTGATAAGCTACAACCCTAGTTGGAAAAGCAGGATGCTATAAGCCCAGGGGCTCCAACAGGGAAAATAGCCCAGTGAGGAAAGGAAACAACGAAAAATTAAATATTTCAGGAACAGTAACATTAAAATGAACATTTCCTATATAAACTATAAAAAAATTAACAAAACAAGACGAGGAGAAATAAGATAGAATAGTGTGCCTGAGTATACCCTAAAGCAAGAAAACTTTCATCCAAGATGTTGGAAGACCATGGTACAGAGGCCTATGGCACTACCCAAGACTTGGGAACAATGGTTTTGATTTTGGAGTGTCCTTCTCCTTGAAGAGTTGCTTTACCATAGCTAAAGAGCCTCTTCTACCCTTACCAAGAGGAAAGTGGCCACTGGACAACTACAGTGCAGTAGTTAACCCTTTGGGTGAAGAATTGTTAGGTAATCTCAGTGTTGTCAGGTGATATGAGGACAGAGGAGAATATGTAAAGAATGGGCCAGACTATTCGGTATTTGTGTGGGCAAAGGGGAAATGAACCGTAACCACAGAGAAGGATCCTATGTAGTACTGCCTGGCCAGTCAAAGGATCCCAAAACTCTCTAGCGGTAGGTATCTCAACGGGTGGCTGGACATCGTTGTCACAGAGACCTCAAACTAGCTGGTCACTGTAGCTAACAAGTCTATTCTACCCTAACCAAGAAGGAATGTAGCCACTGAACATTTACAGTGCTGTAGTTAAACCCCTTGAGGGAAGAAGAATTATTCGGTTTTAGTGTTTGTCAGTTGTATGAGGAAAGAGGAGAATATGTAAAGAATACGTTATTCGGCGTATTATTATTATTATTATTATTATTATTATTATTATTACCGGTCAAGCTACAAACCCTAGTTGGAAAAGCAAGATGCTATAAGCAGAGGAGAGTGTGTAAAGAATACGTTATTCTGTGTTATTATTATAATTATTATTATTATATAATTATTATTATTATTATTATCATAATTATTATTATCATAATTATTATTATTATTCGTCAAGTTACAACCCTAGTTGGGGAAAGCAGAATGCTATAAGCCCAGGGCCCCAACAGGGGAAAACAGCAGAAAATAGCAGATCTGTCAGAGACAGACAGACAAAACAGACAGACCCATTCATCATTGTACATTAAACAAAGCACACCCTAAAACTACATTATCTACAAATCTACAGAACTTACTGCACAGTAGATCGCGATGGACATAACATTTATAACAATCAATCACTTTAATTCACAAGTATCTATCTGCTTTAATGGCAAATTGAAATAGCAATTATTAATTAAACTTGAATTGATGGTCTTCCATCTATCAAAATGATCATCACGTCCGATGTGTTGAAGGGTGCCACAATCAAACAATGGCGTGCCCGAAATACATAACTGTTCACTTTTAATACAAATACTTTGATTAATTTTAATTTCATACTGTTCAATTCACTTTTAGTTCGTGCTGATGCTTTGTTAAAGTTTATATAGTTCATATAGGAGATGTTTATTTTAATGTTGTTACTCTAGTTAAAATATTTTATTTTTCCTTTTTTTCCTTTCCTCACTGGGCTATTTTCCCTGTTGGAGCCCCTTAGACTTATAGCATCCTGCTTTCCCAACTAGGGGTTGTAGCTTAGCAAGTAATAATAATAATAATAATAATAATAATAATTCCTAGTGTTCAATTCACTTTTACTTCGTTCAAATGCTTTGTTTCATTTTGAATATCTGTTTCATCTCTGCTATTTTTTTTTATTTTAATCGTCGAAATGAAAATTGCTTGATGAATGAATAGCATTGAATTCTCATGTGTGTGTGTGTATATATATAAATATATATATATATTTATGGACTGTATATATATACATATATAAATACATATATAGCATATATATATATATATATATATATACATGTATATATATATGGACTGTATATATATACATATATATGCATATACTATATATATATATATATATATATATTTACTGTGTATATATATATGAATATATTCATATATATACCCAGTAAATATATATATATATATATATATATGTGTGTGTGTGTGTGTGTGTGTGTGTGTGTGGAAAAATATAAATGGAATTACGATCCATTCAAGCTCGCCATTAATACCTCAATGTTTACATCTGCTATTCTCAACACGTCCAGCTACAATCGTTCCATCATTCCGGACCATCAAGTTAGGTTCGTTCCATTAACTCGGACTTCCAGGGGGGAAAGGTCATCGGTCTAAGGAATGTTATGGGAGAAGGACTGTTATTAACTGTCGACCTGACTTCTGGTACAGGTTAAACGAAGGGAGAGAGAGAGAGAGAGAGAGAGAGAGAGAGAGAGAGAGAATCCTATTTGCCATCGATCTTGGGTGGAGATGTATTGCTTGACGATTAGCTGGTTTAAAGGTTACTCATGAATGGCAGGGGCTAAGGGACAGTGACAATAACCTAAAGACTGACCGTAATATACATATGATCAGCGCCCAAGCCCCCTTCTCCACCCAAGCTAGGACCAGGGAGGACCAGGCAATGGCTGCTGATGACTCAGCAGATACAACTATTGGTCCCCCCCAAAAAAAAATAAAAGTCTCATGAATGGCAATGGCAAAGGGATAGTGACAGTGCCCTAGAGACTGACCATATATACCTATGATCACTTGTACCTTCCTCCCCACCCAAACTAGGACCAGGGAGGGCCAGGCAATGGCTGATGATGACTCACCAGGTACAACTATAGGTACCACAAAAAATGTCTCTCATGAATGGCAGAGTCAAGAGACATTACAAATACCCCCAAGAGACTGACCGTATATACCGTACTACACATAATTATGTAGTGCCGAAGTCCCCCTCTCCACCCAAGGTAGGACCAGGGAGAGCCAGGCAATGGCTGCTCACGACTCAAAAGGTCAAACGTTTGAACCATATCCTGGAATCCATCTGTCTAAGAATATGGACTTCACTTCCTTCCTTTGTATTTCCAGAATCATTTAATTAAATCCTCCTTCATCGGATATCCTATAAATATAATCATAACACATTCCTAGCATTAATTGAGCTTATTCTAAAAGAGTATATTTACTTATTTAGTAATAAAACACACGTCCTGTATGACTGGTTTTATCAAAGCCTACTTTTATTGAGGTATATATTGATAAATCTCTGAGGATAGAAGATACAATTATCTGTGATCAGAATAATCACCCAAGTTCCCCCTATAATTGCAACAATTCAGAGTTTCTATTATGCTGGGTCCTCTCTCCTCTCTCTCTCCTCTCTCTCTCTCTCTCTCTCTCCTCTCTCTCTCTCTCATAAAGGGCTTGTTTAATAAACACTAACATGCAAATAATCACTAAAACGCACTCGTATTCGAATATACAGTTTTTTGTGTGCGTGTGTGTGTGTGTGTGTGTGTTTGTTTGTGTAGTGGCCTAATTGTATTAGTGTTTGAATTGAAAGCTCATGATAAAGACAACTGGTGAAATGTAACCTAGGCGTAGAGCAGATGATGATGATGATGATGATATATATATATATATATATATTTATAATAAATATATAATATATAATAATGTATATACTTATATATATATATATATATATACATACATATATATATACATATATATATATCGATAGATGGATACATAATTTCTTTCTTATCACGCTCAGGGGTAAGAGGGAGTAGTCCTACCCTGGTGAGAGGGGGGATACACCGAAAGGATCACTCGGAAACCAAATTCTCCTACAAATTGCCAAAACCAGCGGGTTGTAATTAGGAAAAGGGTACAGAGAGGTGGGAAGGATTAAATCTGTATTTGTGGAATATCTCTATAAATATCTTAACGTCATTTTTGGACGGGTCGAGTTACACTAGTTACATAATATTCGAAACCCAAAAAAGCAAATATATAATATGCCTTTTTCAAGAAGGTAGCACTTGAGCAAACCTCGGAAAGAGATAAGAGATTTGCCCTAAGTAAAAAACAGTCTACAAGAACAGATAAAAATAAAGAAAAAACTTTAAGCATAATCCGATACACATATATATCGGAATACATTTTCGCCAAGAGGAGTATCTGATGAGAAATAGCCTTTGGTAGGAAAAAAAAAGCCTTACTCGATTCCAATGTTGCCAGGCTGTCTTTTTTGGTGCCAAAAACTCAAAATTTGGCCTTTTCCCTGTGCTGGAAACCCGAATTTGTCCTTTTTTCGTGCTAGATTCCGGGAATTTTACCTTTTTTTCGTGCTAGATTCCGGAATTTTACCTTTTTTCGTGCTAGATTCCGGAATTTGGCCTTTTTCCGTGCTAGATTAGTGATATTTGCCTTTTTTCGTGCTAGATACCTGAATTTGGCCTTTTTCCGTGTTAGATACAAGCATTTGCCCTTTTTCCGTGTTAGATACCTGCATTTGGCCTTTTTCCGTGCTGGATATTTGAATTTGGCCTTTTTCCGATTAGATACCAGAATTTGGCCTTTTTTCGTGTTAGATACCAGAATTTGGCCTTTTTCGTGCTAGATACCAGAATTTAGTCTATTTTCGTGCTAGATACCTGAATTTGGCCTTTTCTGTGCTAGATACCCTGAATTTGGCCTTTTTCTTACTAGATACCTGAATTTGGCCTTTTCCTGTGTTAGATACCAGAATTTGGCCTTTTCCTGTGTTAGATACCAGAATTTGGCCTTTTTGAAATTGGGTTAGCTTTAAATGTTATATTTTCGACCTTTTTCTACTCTTAGATTGGACCTTTTAAAGCTGTAGTTGATCAGACGTTGGCCTTTTCTCCTTTGGAAAACCTGGCAACCCTTTAGCCTTTTCTACCTAGCCTCTTTTCCCAAGAGAAGCAGCATTAACAGAGTCTCGCTCCCATCAGAGGCTCACAGTCTCTGTGTAAGCCGGGCTCGGTGATTAATCCACCTTTATGGTCGATACTCCTGTCTTGAGCACCTACTAAAACCGCCCTTATTTTCTCAGGCGACGAGCGTTTTTACCTGGTGTCTACATTTTTTATTTTTTTACATTTTCGTATTTTTCGGTTTTTTTTTTATTTTGATGTTTGTGTTTGGAGAGAAAATTTGAATAACTTTTTTTTTTCAAAGTTGAATCAGATTAATGTTTGGTTTACGTTTAAAATTGTTGCTTAATGTTCCACTGTTTAATATATATATATATATATATATATATATATAATGTATATATATATATACACATCTCTCTCTCTCTCTCTCTCTCTCTCTCTCTGTATATATATATATATATATATATACATATATAGGTTTCTGTACTTCCATATATCAATATTCTTTTTTTTTATATATATTCGTTTTTGAAGAGAAAATTTTAATACTTTCATATTTTATTTAGTCGAATCAGATTAATGTTTTGATTTACATTTTCATTTTTTGGGTAAATTTTCCACTGTATCACATTTTGAGGTATTTTTGTACTTCCAGTTATTAAGTCTTTTTTCAAATATTCGTATTGGGAGAGGAAAATTTATATACATTTTTTTCATTAGGTGGAATCAGATTAATGTTCGATTTTGCGTTTCAAATTTTGCATAAATCTTCCAATGTATCATATATTGAGCTTTTTGTAACTTCCGGATATGAATAGTCTTTGATGCTCATTCTCTCTCTCTCTCTCTCTTAGACAAGATCGTAAGGACTCCAAATGCTTAAACTAAATCGCTCTACCAAAGACAAAATGAAGTCTCCGCGGATGGACTACAATGTCTTTGAGACATCCAAAATCCTTGTAACTCTCTCTCTCTCTCTCTCATCTCTCCTCTCTCTCTCTCTCTCTCTCTCTTTTGCAATTGTTTATTTATTTCTATTTTTTACCTTAATCACCGTGTTCTCTCTACCTGTTCTTTATTCTCGGACATTTGGTTTGCCTTTTTTATATATATTTGGTTTGTTTCATCATTCATCTTTCCATGGCTGATTAGTCTGTTTGTATGTCTCAATTTTATGTAAATCATATCATAAAGATGATGATCCCGTAACGTTATATTTTTCAACAGGTGACATATATATATATATATATACATAGATAGATATTTAAGTAGATGAATAGATAGATGGATATTTAGATGTTTATAAATATATAATATATATACAGAGAGAGAGAGAGAGAGAGAGAGAGAGATAGAGAGAGAGAGATGAGAGATAGTAGAGAGAGAGAGAGAGGGAGAGAGAGAGAGAAGAGAGAGAGAGATAATTAGATGTGTCTATCTATATATACAGTATATATATATATATATATATATTATGTGTGTGTGTGTGTGTGTGTGCGTGAATTCCTCTATGTCTGATACCTGTCCGGTTGCATTATTAAGGTTGGAGAGAACTATTTCTGTTAGCTCGTATTAATTAGAGATATAACACAGGGACGAAGGCCTTGCTCTGCGGTCTGCCATTTTTCCTCATACTGTGAAGTTTTGTGGGAGAATTCGGAATAATGAATTTTTATTACTTTTAATGAAGGTGGCGCAGATCCCCCACCCCACTGGAAGTAAAGGCTTTTTTTTTCATGAAGAACTTTTGTAACTGCTAATGAAATGGTCTTCATAATTTAGATTTTTCTTCAAGAAACTGGGGATTTTTAAGAAAGTTTATGTTTCAAATTTCCAGAAAATTTCCATTTAGAGGTTTAAAGGTTACTCATGAATGGCAGGGGAAGATGTCAGAAAACTTCAAATCAATCAATCAATCATGAATGTCAGAGACAAGGGACATTGACAATGCCCTAGATACTGGCCGTAAATATATATTTATATATATATATATATATATAAGTATGGAGACAGGGAGCAATTACTCAAGCATAAACATATTGGAGTAGGGAGACGCGTTCTGTTTTTTTCATTCATTTATTGTTCGTTTTATTATCATTATTATTATTATTATTATTATTATTATTATTATTATTATTATATATCTTTCTATTATTATTATTGTTATAATTATTATTGAATTAATTTTTTATTTCTCTATATTCGCTCTAGAGCCCTTTCACTGTTGTTCTTTGTTTCTGTTTTTACTCTGTTTTTATTCTTAATTTATTAAAAAGCTTTTTAATTTGGTGGTTGGTAAACGTTGTGTGTATCTTTATACTTATACACAATTAACTTGTAATCGTTTCAGCCTGGAAAATGTTATCAAGCTGATACGAAACGTCGGCGCAAATTAATGAATGAAAAAAACAGAACGCGTCTCCTACTCCAATATTGTTTATATATATATATATAATATATTATATAAGGTTTAAGGTTTAAAGGCAGCTTATGAATGGCAGAGGGAGACAATGAACAGTCCCCTATGTATGTACCTAAGAATTGTACCTATGATCAGCGCCCAAGCACCCTCTCGGCCCTAGTTAGGACCAGGGAGGGGCCCGGCAGTGGTTGCCGGTGACTCAGCAGGTTTGACCTGTATGCTCCCTCAAGCCCCCCATTCCTTACAAGAAACTATCGAGCTTGAGCAGGTCTTGAACCCCCGTCGAGGAGATCGCCATGTCAGGGACGTTTTCAATAGGCTACCACAGCCCTTAAAAAGACTGTTTTTATCATTTACCCGATTAAATGCTTTTGGAAGTCAATACTGATTGTTGATAGAGACTTTTGATGGATTTTGCTCCTTCTCAGGGAAAACAATTATTGAGAATCCTTGTACAAATTAGTAATTTACGTTTAATTGGATATATTTTACATAAAACATAATGGATCCTACAAAGTAATGTACTGTATATTCAACATATCCACTCGCATGCGGAGTTATACGTGTACAAACACACACACACGCACACACATACAGACACCAACACTTACAGGTTATATATATAAATTATATATAATATATATGTGTGTGTGTGTGTGTGTGCGTGTGTGTGAATGATAATTTACCTTTTTTTTTCTCTCGGTAATTCTCTAGAACTAGGTAACTAACCCATTGAACTTTTCGTGACCTGAAACTTCTGCTTTTACCCATTCATGGATTAGTCGACTTAGCGAGACATAGCCGGATCGAACCACGAACCTGGCGAATGCAATCCTAGTGCTCAAACACATTCTTATAAATGCAGTATATATATAAATTCATTTAGCGAAATCAAGAGTTTTTTTTTTTTTTTTACGTATATTGCATATAAATTAATTTATTTAGCAAGCAAAAGAGTTTTGACATACATATACATATATTGATATGCATAGAATAAGCGAGTCCATCTATTTCCTATGTGGGGTGTATTCATTTATTTTTGTGATAGGTAAAAACCTACCCTCATCTGTATTTTCATTTTTGGAAATTGGAAAAACTCGAATTACTGCAAATCTCTGGGATATTCCGCCTTGATTTATACATTTTGAAGAGAAAGGGGTAATTGGAAATGAACAATTCTTGTTATATATATAATTTTTTTTTAGGTAACGGTAAGAAAAATCATAATGCATCCTCTGTATATTATTTTTCTTACGTAGTGTATATGTATATATATATATATATATATATATGTATATATATATGTGTATTTTGTATATAAATATATATATATATATATATGTGTGTGTTTTATTTTGTATATAAATATATATATCTATCTATATATATATATATATATATATATGTATATATAAGTATGTGTATATATATATAGATATATATATAATATATATGAATCTCTCTCTCTCTCTCTCTCTCTCTCTCTCTCTCTCTCTGTTAATAAGTTTATCTCTATACATATATATATATTATATATATATACTGTAGGTGCTTATATTTACATACATACATATTCATATTTAGATAACCTAGTATGGTTCCTCTCTCTCTCATCTCTCTCTCTCTCTCTCTCTCTCTCTCTCCTCTCTCTCTCTCAAAAGTTTTTTTTAACCCTTGACTATGTAGACACTGACAGTATCTTAGAGTGCGTAGCCCCCCCCCCCCCCCCTCTCCTCTCTCTCTCCTCTCTCTCTCTCTACTCTCTCTCTCTCTCCGCATAGTAATCTGCAATTACTTGTAATGAAAGACGTTCCCTTAATAGGTCATTAGAGTATTTCATGTCCGCCATGTGAACTCTGACCTCACAATTCTTGAAGTGTTTACTCGAGCGTGATCTCATTATCCCCCTCAAGACGAGTTGGGGGATGCAGGTGATATATTCCTCTGTTTGGTTTGTTTACTTGTTAGTTTGTGGTGGTGTTTTTTGTCGTTGTTTGCTCGCAATAATATTTGGAAGGTTTGGTTTGATTTCGTTGAGATTTGTTTGCAAGGATTTATGAGGTAATAATAAAATATGTCATTTTGATTTTGATGTAAATCTTTTTGAGAATTTGTGATTATATTGTTCATTCTGGCTGTTGTATTTTATATTATTATTATTATTATTATTATTATTATTATAATTATTGTTTATTTTTATTATTATTATTTTTATTATTATTATTATCATTATTTTTATTATTATTATTTTTATTATTATACATTATTTGCTAGTATTTTTATTATTTTTACTATTATTATTATTATTTTTATTATTATTATTACTTTTATCATCATTATTTTTATTATTATTATTATTAATTATCATTATTTTTATTATTATTGTTATTTTTATTACTATTATAATTAATTTTATTAATATTGTTATTGTTATTTTAATTTTTTATTATTATTATCATTATTATTATTATTATTAGTAGTAGTAGTAGTAGATATTATCATTATTATTATATTATCATTATTAGCTAAGCTACAACCGTAGTTGGAAAAGCAAGATGTTACAAGCCCAAGGGCTCCAACGGGAAAAATAGTTCAGTGAGGAAAGGAAATAAGGAAATAAACAATATTAGAAATAATGAACAATTAAAAGAAAATATTTTAAAAACAGTAACAACATCAAAATAGATATATTATATATAAACTATAAAAAAGATATGTCAGCATGTTCAACAAAAATCATATGCTGCAAGTTTGATCTTTTGAAGTTCTACCGATTTATTACTAATTAATCTCTTTAAATTTATACATTTATGATTTAATGTTTTCCTTAATGTTTATTTATTCAGCCGTATTTTACCAGTTTAGAGATTTTTAATATTTCTCCTCCTACGCCTATTGACGCTAAGGGGCCTCTGTTAGATTTCGCCAGTCATCTCTATCTTGAGCTTTTAATTCAATACTTGCTCCATTCATCATCTCCTACTTCGCGCTTCTTTTTAATAATTAGTTGAATTTATTATTGAGAATAATACATTTAGCTTAATATTACCTAAGATGACATCTTTGAAATTCAATGATTTTACTCTTGAGTGGACTCATTCGTCTTGAAAGTTTTTTTCTTTTTGTTACAAACATATAAATTTCAATTCTCATCCAAATTAATTTATTACAAGATTAATCAAAAACATAACGATCTTTCATTTATTCATTTATTCCTCTCTCTCTCTCTCTCTCTCTCTCTCTCTCTCTCTCTCTCTCTCTCCCTTTTTTTCTTTTTTTTTCTTTTTTTTTTTGAAGAATTCAACTGCAAGATTTTTATTTTATATTCGTTCTTTTATAAAAAATAAAACTAATTTTCTAAGCTCGTAAAACTATGTGATGTAATTCTGATTAAACGTATGCGTCATAAATTGGTATTTGCTTATGGAATATATGCTTTGATTTGGATTCCACATTTTAATTAAGGCTATAAAATCCTGCATTCTAATTACCAAAGTATTAATGATAAATTATAGAGGATTATCTCATGATTGAATGTTAAAACGATTGACGATAAATTTGGGCTGGATTTTTCATTTAGAATCACACATATATTGGAAATGATTTTTTTTTTTTTTGGATTGTAGATGTATTTACGTTTATGTAGCTCATTCTTTAAAAGAATTTATGTAGTACTAATTACGTTGCATGCTTATTAGTTGATATATATATATATATATATATATATACACATATATATACACTATAAGATCCGCGTATTTAAATAAATAAAAAACACCCATATTCACGAAAATTTCATTTGCCCTCCTCTTCAGGTCGTGTGTGTATATATATATATATATATATATATACACACACAAACACACACACACACACAATATACTGCCTTCTATTTTCCTATAGTGTTTTCTAAATCTAAAATCACGTATACCTTTGTATGTTTATATATATACACACTCTCTCTCTCTCTCTCTCTCTCTCTCTCTTTGTATATATATATATATATATATATATGCATGCACACACATATACACAGTATGCAAAGAACGTATTAAATTTTTTCACCAAATTTACCTCTTAAGGACTCCCGGAGCACTTCCCTTTTATCCGGGGCCACAGAGCCTCCCTTTATAATCTTTTAAACGCGGTCATAAGCTCCTCCTTTCCCTTCATTTTTTCCCCGCAGGAGTTTACTGCTAATTTAATCTTCCCAGGCCACAAGTAGTCCACTGGATAATTCACAAGGAAACCCTTTGCTTGGTGACGTCACTTTTGGTAGTTTGGTAGGCAGATTTCTGGAGGTGTCTGCTAGAAATTTGCCTTTTTTTAAGTATTTAATTTGATTTGGAAACCCTTGCTTGGTGACGTCACTTTTGATAGTCTGGTAGGCAGATTTCTGGAGGTGTCTGCTAAAAAATTGCCTTAAAAAAAAAGTGTTTAATTTAATTTGGAAATCCTTGCTTGGTGACGTCACTTTTGGTAGTTTGGTAGGCAGAGTCTTGAAGGTTTCTGCTGAAAACTTGCTTTTTTTTAAGAGTATTTAATTTGATTTGGAAACCCTCGCTTGGTGACGTCACTTTTGGTAGTTTGGTAGGCAGAGTCTTGGAGATGTCTGCTAAAAATTTGCCCCTTTTTTTTTTAGTATTTAATTTGATTTGGAAACCCTTTGCTTGGTGACGTCACTTTTGGTAGTTTGGTAGGCTGAGTCTTGGAGGTAGTCTGCTGATACTTGCTTTATTTTAAAGAGTATTTAATTTAATTTGTAAACCCTTGCTTAGTGACGTCACTTTTGATACTTTGGTAGGCAGATTCATGGAGGTGTCATAAAAACCTTTTTTTAAAGAGTTTAATTTAATTTGAATTTTGTTGTTGTTTGCATTTTCTATTGCTGTTTCTATGTGATTGTGGTTTAATATTCTGAGGTACTTGGAAACAGGAAACCCTTGCTTGGTGACGTCACTTTTGATACTTTGGTAGGCAGATTTCTGGAAATGCTAGCTAAAAACTTACCTTTTTTTTTTAAACAGTATTCACCTTAATTTGAACTTTATTGTTGTTTTTTGTTTAAATACGATTATTGATTAATATACGGAGGTACTTGTTACTATAAATATCTGTTTACTGGTTACTGTAAATATCTGTTTACAGATTCCTGTAAATATCTGTTTACTGGTTACTATAAATATCTTTTTACTGGCTACTGTAAATATCTGTTTACTGGTTACTGTAAATATCTGTTTACTAGTTACTGTAAATATCTGTTTACAGATTCCTGTAAATATCTGTTTACTGGTTCCTGTAAATATCTGTTTACTGGTTCCTGTAAATATCTGTGTACTGGTTCCTGTAAATATCTGTTTACTGGTTCCTGTAAATATCTGTTTACTGGTTCCTGTAAATATCTGTGTACTGGTTACTATAAATATCTGTTTACTGGTTCCTGTAAATATCTGTTTACTGGTTCCTGTAAATATCTGTGTACTGGTTCCTGTAAATATCTGTTTACTGGTTCCTGTAAATATCTGTTTACTGGTTACTATGAATATCTGTTTACTGTTTACTATAGATATCTGTTTATTGGTTACTATAAATATCTTTACTGGTTACCATAAATATCTGTTTATTGGTTACTATAAATATCTGTTTACTGGTTACTGTAAATATCTGTTTACAGGTTACTGTAAATATCTTTATTGGTTACAGTAAATATCTGCTTACTGGTTACTAAAAATATCTGTCTACAGCATGAAAATGTAAACAACGAAAGAGCCTGGACGTCACTCCATATTTCATCCAACTTGATGGTCCAAAGAACCGTCCTTACACTCCATTCTTCATTCGTCCACCCACTATAGCCTGGGGATTATGGGCCCCTGAGACACGATAGGGCGGGGAAGGGGTGTTTGGGGGGAGTGGAGTGCCACAATCGGCTGTTTTTGGGTACATCCAATCTTCTCGCGTGATATTTGATTAGTGTTTTCTTCTCTTGGGGCTTCTTTTCCGTCCGTTAAATCTCTTTTTATTTTCAAGGTCTGAGAAAAAGGGGTTACTCTTTTACGAATGAAAACTGGGAAATTCTTTTGGACTATGCTTGTATGATATATATTTTTCTGTATTTTGATGTAATGATATTGCCTAGGCTGTAGAACTTCTGTGCATTCTTGTCTTGTACGGGAACATTTGGAGTTAAAAGCAGACTGGATTTTTTAAAAAGTAAGAGTAGAATATTTTGCCACAAATAAAAGAAACAGAATGAATTAGTCTAGAAAAATATATGTCTAGGAAGGTACTCGGTCATACAGAGAGAGAGAGAGAGAGAGAGAGAGAGAGAGAGAGAGAGAGAGTTGAAATAATAGACTAGACTAAAATTTTTCTAAGGAAACAGCAGAAGATTTTGCCACAAAGAAAAGAAGCAGAATGAATTAGTCTGGAGAAAATAGACGTCTAAGAAGGTAGTCGACCTTACAGGAAACTGAGAGAGAGAGAGAGAGAGAGAGAGAGAGAGAGAGAGAGAGAGAATGTTGAAATAATACAGTAGAGAGGAAATGAAAATGTTCGCAGCTACACGGGACATCTTTAACATTCAGGAGACATTATAAAGTCTGTGTAATATTGAAATGATTGCTGCAGTGAGTGTAGGGTGATTTGACGTGTTACTGGTGATCTGACATGGAAATTGTCTTTATAAAGGGTATATCTGAAATCTATTTATTAAAAAAAATTTCATATTAGGCTAATTACCATTATCATTTTTAGTCTTAGGGGTCTATAGAAGGAAATCTATTGGTACAAAAAACTGAAATAAAATATATATATATTTTTTTTTATTCACTCGCTTCTTTTATCTGAGATCTGCTGGACGGGAGTTCGAGTCACGCTCAAGCTCGATAGTTTTTTTGTAGAGTTTGCAACCTCACCATCCTTGTGAACGAAGGTTGTGGGTGTTTGGGGAAGCCCATTGGCATAACTGTTGAGTCATTAGCTGCCATTTCCTGTCCCCTCCTGGTCCTAGCTTAAGTGGAGAGGGCTTGGTCGCTGATCATATGTATATATGCTCAGCCTGTAGGGCATTGTCCCTGTCCCTTGCCTTTGCTATTCATGAGCACCCTTTAAACCATGAAATCATTTTGCTCGAAGATGGAGAAAAATTATACTTGCTAATGTAGTCCAGTTTCATGTCATCTTTAAAAGAGAGAGAGAGAGAGAGAGAGAGAGAGAGAGAGAGAGAGAGAGAGTCTGAGTCTTAATACAGTCCAATTGAACTGAATTAGGTAGTGATATAGCAGGATTTGACAAGGAGAGATAGAGAGCTAGAGATAGAGAGATGAGTCGAAACCTAATTACAAGACCTAATCAACTCGTTATGCTGCACTAATTATCATAATTAGTAAATGATGAACAGAGAGGCGACATACGACTCTTGGAACTGCTCGCGATAATTAGTCTCGAGAGTTTACTCCCTAACGAGACAGGGAATCTTTCTGGGGAGAAAGCCACGGGAGCTGTAGGGGAATGTTACAAGTTCTTATGAGGATTAGGGGGGAAATTGCGTCATAATCTGTTAAAGCTATTGCGTAACATTTAGGTGAAACCGTGTGTGTATATATATATATATATATATATATGTATATATATACATATATATATATATATATATATATATTATATATGCTCAAATAAGCCATTATTTTAATACATTAATGTCTGGATTCTGGTACGGTCACTGTCATTCAAGTATCCTGGACCAGGGTTTGATTCCCGGCTGGTCAGATGCTATTGTCTTTGAGTGGCTTCGCCTTGCGACTCTGATCCCTGGGTCGGTAAGAGAATCCAGACATTAATGTATTAAAATATATGGCTTATTTGGATATGTAAAAACGCGTCTAAATGTGCAAAATTTATCATATATATATATATATATATATATCTATATATATATATCTATATATATATATATATATCCCTCTCAGAGTGAGGATACCTTGACGAAGTGAAAGACTTTGTGTATTGCCTTGATTTGCAAAGCTAGATTTATCAGGGCCATCCATCCAACGTTGGTTCACTCTGAGCGATCAGACTAAAGTCTCCACCAATCTGCAGTGGCTAGCGTGGTGATGAAAATGACCAAACTTCAGATATGACTAAGGACATGTCTGAGGCCTTTATCCAGCGAGTGGACTAGAAACGGCAGCATTTTTTTCATATATATACATTATGTGTGCATGTGTGTGTATATATATATATATATATGTATGTATATATATATATATATATATGTGTGTGTGTGTGTGTGTGTCTGTGTGTGTGTCTTTTATGTTCGTGTATATGTGCCTCATTTACAATTTTTCTCAATATAAATATGTACCAGGAATTGCTGAAGTCAATAAAAAGAGCTTACCACTAAAAAAACCCACATTTTTTTTTACCAGTTCTATTTTCTCTATGTCTGTTTGTACGTATGTCTGTCTTTGTCTCACTCTTACTATTCCATAGGGTTGTGGTGGTGTGTTAGTAACGTCCTTATCTGGTGATTGCCAGACAGGGGTTCGAGTCCCGCTCAAACTGGTTAGTTCCTTTGGTCGCTGCAACCTCACCATCCTTGTGAGCTAAGGATGGGGGTTTTGGGGAGAGCCTATAGGTCTATCTGCTGACTCATCGGTAGTCATTGCCTGGCCTTCCTTGGTCCTAGTTTGGGTGGAGGAGGGGGCTTGGGTGCTTATCATATATATATATATATATATATATATGTATATATATATATATATATATATATCTATATATATATCTATATATATATATATATATATATATGTATGTATATATATATCTATATATATATCTATATTTATATATATGTATATATATATATATATATATATATCGTCATTTTCTAGGGCATTGTCCTGCATGATAGGCCAGTGTCACTGTCCCCTGCCTCTGCCATTCATGAGCGACCTTTCGACCTGGAAACTTAATGTACCTGAAGGGAGTATTGAAACTATGAGCTTTTATTACTAAGGAAAAGTTGTTGCTAATATGAACGTAGAATTATATATACTTTTCGGTTTAATTGAAATTTTTTTTTTTTTTTTTTTTTTTTTTTTTTTTTTTTGGAAATTCGCTAATAAATGTTTAATGGATA
>NC_090754.1:52932005-52937942 GCF_036898095.1 Palaemon carinicauda
AAAAGTTTAAGGCTGTTCGTGAATGGCAGAGGAAGGGGACAGGGACTGTGACATTACCCTATCAAGCAGGACAATGTCCTGGAGACTGACTATACATACACATGATCAGCGCCCAAGCCTCCTCTCCACCCAAGCTACGACCAAGGAGGGCCAGGCAATAGCAGCTAATGACTCAGCAGATAGACCTATAGACTCCCACAAACCCACCCCTCTCTTTAGCTGACAAGGATGGTGAGGTTGCAGCTACCAAACAAACGAACGAGTTTGAGCGGACTCGAACCCCAGTCTGGCATTCACCAGTCAGGGACGTTACTGCATCGGCCACCACAACCTCATTTGTATATTGGTGTTTAATATCAATAGATTTACCCTATATTGTATAAGTTAATCACCCGCAGTTTGTCTGTTTGTCAGTATTGACTGATGGGAAGAACTATTTTTATGTTTACTTTTTTTCTTACTTGAGGGTACACTCGGGCACACTATTATATCTTATTTCTCTTCCTCTTGTTTTGTTAAATTTTTATAGCTTATATAGAAAGTATTTATTTTAATGTTACTGTTTTTTTTAATATTTTATTTTTCCTCGTTTCCTTTCCTCACTGGGCTATTCTCCCTGCTGGGGCCCCTGGGCTTATAGCATCCTGCTTTTCTAACTAGTGTTATAGCTTAGCAAGTAATAATAGTAATAATGATAGTCCTATTGTAACTTCGCGTGACTTTGAATAGTTGTTGTTGGGAAACACATGACAACACATGACAATGGTCACAAACACTTTAATTCTGTTACGACCTGGATTCAGTGAAGACTCATCATCAAACTATGTGCATCTTTGTGTGTGTATACACACACACACACACACACACACATATATATATATATATATATATATATATATATATATATATATATACACACATACACACACACACACACTATATATATATATATATATATATATATATATCATATCCTACTAAAGACCTGCATTAGAAAACTGGGGCATTTTATGCTCTTTTCTCATATATATATATATATATATATATATATATATATATAGATAGATATATATATATATATAGATAGATAGATATAGATATATATATACATATATATATACATATATATATATATATATATATATATGTGTATATATATATATATATATACATATATATATCCTAAGTGTATGAAGATGCAGAAAATGAAAAAAATAAAAGTACCAACTTATATAAATCTATGCATAAAACAAACCAAAAGGTAAAAAAAATTGCTGAAATATTTTATAACACCTAAGGAAGAATTCTAATTTAAATCTATCACAATAAATGCAATGCATCTCCGTTAATTCCCCGAATACTTCATCTACCACATAACCTTTAGGGATTTGAGGGAATATTAAATTGGCGCAGAATTATGAGGATTTTTTGGGGGCACACTATTTTAGCTTATTTCTCCTCCACTTTTTTTTTTTTTTTTTTTTTTAATGTTTTATAGTTTATGTATGAGAGCTCTATTTCAATGTTGTTACTGTTCTTAAATATTTTAATTGGTGAATACTTATCTTGTAGTTTATTCATTTCCTTGTTTCCTCTCCTCACTACGCTATCCTTTATTATTATTATTATTATTATTATTATTATTATTATTATTATTATGTTTATTATTTTTACTATCATTACTAGCTAAACTATAACCCTAGTTGGGAAAGCAGGATGCTATAGCCTCCTTTTCCAACCAAGGATATAGCTTAGCTATTAAGGTTAATAATAATAATAATAATAATAATAATAATAATAATAATAATTGGTTGTTGCATAGCTCTAATCATCGATTTCATTCGATTCATATCTCATTCTAATTATTTCATAGTTCAATAAATTAAAGTTTTAGTTTAACTGGATTTACTAAGATATATTCAAACTGGTTAAATATATATTGTCCGTTTCATTTTCTAATTTATCTTTATTGTATATGAATTTGCTATCGAGTCTCTCTAACACGTATTTAGAAAATTTCCTGTTTTTGGGTCTGATTTTTTTTATTTGATATTGACTCTTGTATCTTAAGTACTTTTTTTTTTGTAGTATTTTACCCATAACTTTATTTGAATATTGTGAATCCCCTTTGTATTTCAATATTCAATTTTTATTTTTTTATTTTTTTTCATAGTATTTTACCCATAATTTTATTTGAATATTATGATTCCCTTTGTATTTCAATATTCAATCTTGATTTGATTACGAGTCAGTTGTTTAATATACATTTGCATTTTAATAAGAGTAATCCACTGTATACATTCTCTCTCTCTCTCTCTCTCTCTCTCTCTCTCTCTCTCTCTCTCTCTCTCTCTCTCTCTCTCTCTCTTCTAATGAAATTGGATATTTTAGATAGATATTGAAATTTTACTTTTGAGGGGAAAGGAAAACTTGTTCTATAAATTTATGTCTTTTCTTTAGTATATAATTTATACAATATATTAAATATAAATATATTTTATTAATAGCATGAATATATTCCCTCTATTAAAGCCTTATTGAAACTCGGGATTTGGTTTCGCATATTAAAAAAAAAGAATTATTTTATCAAGGTTTGCTTTTTTATATTATGAAACATAAGAAAATTTAAATCATCTAAAATTGTAGAATAAACTCATTCTATTTCTTTAGGTTGGATCTCCCCCTCCCCCCCCCCCAAAAAAAAAATGCAACTAAGTCTTTCTTCTTGTACCGATATTTTCGAAGTTTCACTGCGTTGATGTGTGATAATCAAACACAGAGAAGATCTGTGTCAATACGGAAACTGAGTGGCGAAATGGAGAGAGAGAGAGAGAGAGAGAGAGAGAGAGAGAGAGAGAGAGAGAGAGAGAGAGAGAGAGTGAGAGAGAGAGAGAGAGAGAGAGAGAGAGAGAGAGAGAGAGAGAGATCTAACACTGCAAGTAACTTATTTAACCATAACAAAATTCAACTATTGATAATTGTTTCTTATGATTCCAAAAGATTTCTTTTATGAATATTCTAATTGATTAATTTTATTTACTGATAAAAGATAAAAAATTCATCATCTTCATCGGTTAGAATTCGCAAATCGTCTCTATCTTGAGCTTTTAAATCGATACTTATCCATTCATCGTCTCCTACTTCACGTTTCGTAGTCCTCAGCCATGTAGGTCTGGGTCTTCCAATTCTTTTAGTGCCTTGTGGAGCTCACACTGTTAAAATTTTCCCGTAAAAAACGGTATAAATCCAGGAATAAATGTTGCCAGGCATTTACCGTTTTAAAAACGAATATATTGACGTTAAAGGGTTATATTACGGTCACCAACCCGTAAAAGATGATAACAAAGTAAGGTAAAATTACGGTCACCTGTATATTATTGAAATACGGTTGAGAATAGTATATTTATACTGAGAATTTCCAAATAAAATTACGGTTTTTTTAAGTGTGCATTTGAAAGATTAGTGAATTGATCTCTCTTGTGGAATGCGAAGAGCCAAACCATCTCCATCCACCCCTCAACATGATCTCATCCACTTATGGCCCTCGAGTAATCTCTCTTATAGTTTCATTTCTAATCCTGCTGTTTTGTTTACTCGTCAAAAACTACTTTAAAATATTTAGTTTCATAGTTTGGGTAAGTGCTTTCAAGCTAAAAGAACGCTTGGAAACTCGGCTTATCTAAAAGCTCTGTGTCCCTTTTAATTACTACATATATTTTGCCCCATGGAAGCATGTCAACGCGAATCGTCCTCTTGTTCTGCTAATACAACACATGTTATCACACTTTCAAATTATTGTCATCAATGTTAGCAAGTATTTTGTAGTGATTATGGAGTTAAATTACTTTTATAATCACTTGGTGGGGAGGATTATTTTGTTGTTTTTTCTATATCAGCGAATTTCATTTAATGCTTCTAAATTAAAGAATATTTGTTAAAAATAATAAAAGAAAAAATTGATTGTCTAGAAATTTATTTTGTAGTAAACAATATTTACTACTAAAGATATACAAAATTTATGTTTAGAAATTTACTATCTCAGATTCAGAAGTTTTGATGGAATTATTTTGTTTAGTAATTTATTTTGATTCTAAAAAATATTACTGAATATATGCAAATTATGCGTTTATAGATATTTATTACTAAATATAAACAAAATTTAATATGTAGAAATTTATTATGTCAGTTTCAGAAGTTTTAATGGAATTTTTCTGTTTATTTTATTTTTTTTCCATCTTAATAAAAATATATTAATATCTGCAAGTTAAGTGTTTAGAAATTTATTTCTGCTTCTAAGAAAGTAAAAAAATATTTGCTGAATATCTGCAAATTAATTGTTTATAAATTTATCAATTTGATTTCAAAAGTCTTAATGGAATTCTTGTGTTTAACCATTATTTTTTTTATTTGCTTCTAAAAAAATATTGTTGAATATCTACAAATGAATTGTTTAGAAATTTATTATTTCGTTTTCAGAAATCCTAATGGAATTTCTTTTATTTTTTTTTTTATTTTTTTTATTTATTTTTTTTTTTTACTTCTCAAGTAAAAAAAACTCATGAATATCTGCAAAATAATTGATAGTAAGTTTATTATTTCGATAAAACAATATTTCTATATATCTACAATTTATTTTTTAAGAAATTTATGATTTCATTTTCAGAAATCCTGATCTCTTGTATTCAACCATTTTTCGTAATGTTTCTCGAGCCAAAGACTTTACAATTCCGTTTCATGTTATAGTAGTGTTTCTCATTTCAATCTCGCTATCTTGCACTCCAGAACACTTTCACTCTGAAAACCCCGAGTGCATAAGACCCCGCGATGCAACAGAGCTATGCAAATGCAAGGGATGGCTGCAACAATGCTTTAATGCAACCTTCACTTGCAAAAGATTTCGTCAGAGACAATTGCTTTATGCAAATCGGATTAAATTAGTCAAATGCTACACGGGAAGATGGCGCCTTTCCAGTTAACTTTTCATGGCGGTCTTTGTGTCTTCTATGTTGGATTGCTTTTGTTTTTTCGCTTATTTTTTATGTTGCTTTTTATATTTGTTTTATTCAGAGGAATTTGATTTTTTGTTAATTAATCAGTTTGATTTCCTTATTCTTTATTATTAATATTATTATTATCATTATTATTATTATTGATGTTGTTGTTGTTGTTATTATTATTATTATTATTATTGTTATTATTATTATTGTAGTTGTATTTGTTTATGTTATTATTTATTATTATTATTATTATTATTATTATTATTATAATTAATACTATTTTTATTAATATGGTTATTGTTGTTATTAATATTCTTTTATTATTAGTATTATTATTATTATTATTATTATTATTATTTTTATTATTATTATTATTATTATTATTATTATTATTATTATTATTATTATTACTTGCAAAGCTACAACCATAGTTGGAAAAGCAGGATGCTATAAATTCAAGTGCTCCAGCAGGGAAAAATAGCCCAGTGACGAAAAGAAACAAGGAAAAATAGAATATTTTAAGAACAGTAACAGCATTAAACTAAATATTTCATGTATAAACTATAAGAACTGTAACAAAATAAGAGGAAGAGAAATTAGATAGAATAGTGTGTCCGAGTGTACCCTCAAGCAAGAGAACTCGAACCCAAGAGAGTGGAAGACCGTGGTACATAATCTTTTTTTTTTTCCTCATTTTTTCTTTTTCTTTTTTTTATTATATATATTTTTAGAAATTAATTGCTTATAAAATTATTATTTCATTTTCATAAATCTTAATGGAATTTTTCTCTCTCTCTCTCTCTCTCTCTCTCTCTCTCTCTCTCTTTCTCTCTCTCTCTCTCTCTCTCTCTCTCTCTCTCTCAAATGAAAAAACCTCATGATTATCTGCAAAATAATTGATAGTAAATCTATTATTTCGATCTCTATATATCTCAAATCA
>NC_090754.1:52938442-52950942 GCF_036898095.1 Palaemon carinicauda
ATACCACTGACCAAGCCCTTTTAGAGAGAAACCTGAGTGGCACCACTGTTTATGCCTGTTTAGACAGTACTACAGTGATACCACTGACCAAGCCCTTTTAGACAGAAACCTCTGTGGCACCACTGTCTATGCCTGTTTAGACAGTACTGCAGTGATGCCACTTAACAACCCCTTTTAGACAGTAACTACATTGGTACCAGGGCTTAATCACATTTAGACAGTAGCTGCATTGGTACCACTTACCAAGACTGTTTAGACAGTAACTACAGTAGCACCACTGTCAATACCCGTTTACTTGTCCTGTCTTACATGAAATGTATAGGACAACCATTCGATCATGCTAAGGAGTCCGATCACGGCGCACACCATGAAGTTCCGTTCTCGATGTGGCCGTTCAATACTGTGTTCCTGTTTCATGTTGGTCTATAAGATGGGGATGTATGAAAGAATGAATTTATATGAGAGAGAATTTGAACGGAAGACTTTAAAGGAAAAGAGTTGATTTCTTGGAAAATTTAAAGCAACAGGTTATGAGGAGAGAGAGAGAGAGAGAGAGAGAGAGAGAGAGAGAGAGAGAGAGAGAGAAAAATAACAATAGTAGTAGCAAGATCGTAGTAATAGTAATAGCAAATTTAGTGTCGGCAGTAGTTCATGAAATTAATTTAATTTAGCCATTCTTCTTCTTCTTCTTCTTCTTCTTCTTCTTCGAGAGAGAGAGAGAGAGAGAGAGAGAGAGAGAGAGAGAGAGAATGCTAACTAATAGCAAAATTAGTAGAAAAATTTCTATCGGCAGAAGTGGCATGTGATCATTAAATAGCATTTCTCCCGTGTTCAATTTTACTCTGCAACAGGAAGGCCACGAAGAGAGAGAGAGAGAGAGAGAGAGAGAGAGAGAGAGAGAGAAAGAGAGAGAGAGAGAGAAAATCATAATGTCACTTTTATTATCTAATATCTTTGTGAACTTAAATACATAAATCAACTTACAGGAGAGAGAGAGAGAGAGAGAGAGAGAGAGAGAGAGAGAGAGAATCATAATGTTACTTTTATTATGTAATATCTTTGTGAACTCAAATACATAAGTCAACTTACGAGAGAGAGAGAGAGAGAGAGAGAGAGAGAGAGAGAGAGAATCATTATGTTTATTTTATTATCTAATATCTTTGTGAACTCAAATACATATGTCAACTTACAGGAGAGAGAGAGAGAGAGAGAGAGAGAGAGAGAGAGAGAGAATCATTGTTTCTTTTATTATCTAATATCTTTGTGAACTCAAATGCGTAAATCAACTTAGAGGAGAGAGAGAGAGAGAGAGAGAGAGAGAGAGAGAGAGAGAGAATCATAATGTTTCTTTTATTATCTAATATCTTTGTGAACTCAAATACATAAGTCAACTTAGAGGAGTGAGAGAGAGAGAGAGAGAGAGAGAGAGAGAGAGAGAATGTTACTTTTATTATCTATTATCTTTGTGAACTCAAATACATGAGTCAACTTAGAGGAGAGAGAGAGAGAGAGAGAGAGAGAGAGAGAGAGAGAGAGAGAGATAGAGAGAGAGAGAGAGAGAATCATAGTGTTTCTTTTATTATCTAATATCTTTGTGAACTCAAATACATAAGTCAACTTAGAGGAGAGAGAGAGAGAGAGAGAGAGAGAGAGAGAGAGAGAGAGAGAATCATAATGTTACTTTTATTATCTAATATCTTTGTGAACTCGAATACATAAGTCAACGTAGAGAAGAGAGAGAGAGAGAGAGAGAGAGAGAGAGAGAGAGAGAGAATCATAATGTTACTTTTATTATCTAATATCTTTGTGAACTCCAATGCATAAGTCAACGTAGAGAAGAGAGAGAGAGAGAGAGAGAGAGAGAGAGAGAGAGAGAGAGAGAATAATGATTTTACTTTTATTATCTAATATCTTTGTGAACTCAAATACATAAGTCAACTTAGGAGAGAGAGAGAGAGAGAGAGAGAGAGAGAGAGAGAGAGAGAGAGAGAATCATAATGTTACTTTTATTATCTAATATCTTTGTGAACTCAAATACATAAGTCAACGTAGAGAGAGAGAGAGAGAGAGAGAGAGAGAGAGAGAATCATAATGTTTTTTTTATTATGTAATATCTTTGTGAACTCAAATACATGAGTCAACTTAGAGGAAAGAGAGAGAGAGAGAGAGAGAGAGAGAGAGAGAGAGAGAGAGAGAGAATCATAATGTTACTTTTATTATCTAATATCTTTGTGAACTCAAATACATAAATCAACGTAGAGAAGAGAGAGAGAGAGAGAGAGAGAGAGAGAGAGAGAGAGAGAGATAATCACAATGTTTCTTTTGTTATCTAATATCTTTGTGAACTCAAATGCATAAGTCAACTTACAGGAGAGAGAGAGAGAGAGAGAGAGAGAGAGAGAGAGAGAGAGAATCATAATGTTACTTTTATTATCTAATATCTTTGTGAACTCAAATACATAAGTCAACTGAGAGAGAGAGAGAGAGAGAGAGAGAGAGAGAGAGAGAGAGAATCATAATGTTACTTTTATTATCTAATATCTTTTGTGAACTCAAATACATAAGTCAGCTTAGAGGAGAGAGAGAGAGAGAGAGAGAGAGAGAGAGAGAGAGAGAGAGAGAGAGAGAGACCAAATTGGGAACATTTCAATAGAGAGTATCGGATTTATGGAGATGCAACACCACCTGAATTGAAATTTGTTTTCCCCGTTTGATACAGCTGCAAGAAAATCGTGTCCGATGTCCATGGCGCAGTTTCTCATTTGTTCTGTCTTTCATTCGGGTAACAAAGTTGTCTCTGTATTGTTTTTGTTATTGTTATTACTAAGAGAGACTACCTGTGTTAGGTTTTATTCTTTTATTACCTTTTTGATTTAGTTATTTCTTTGTGATTAACTTTATTGGTTGATTATTTTTCTTTGGAATAATTGCAATGTCTTTCATTCGGGTAACAAAGTTGTCTCTTGTTTTTTTTTTTATTGTTATTACTAAGAGAGAGACTACCTGTGTTGGGTTTTATTCTTCTATTACCTTTTTGAGTTATTTATTTCCTTTTTGAGTTATTTATTACTTTGTAATTAACTTTATTGGTTGATTATTTTTCTTTGGAATATTTTCAATGTCTTTCATTCGGGTAACAAAGTTGTCTCTGTGTTTTTTTTTATTGTTATTACTAAGAGAAAGACTACCTTTGTTGGGTTTTATTCTTCTATTACCTTTTTGAGTTATTTATTTCGTTTTTGTTAACTTTATTGGTTGATTATTTTTCTTTGGAATATTTTCAATGTCTTTCATTCGGGTAAAAAAGTTGTCTCTGTGTTGTTTTTTGTTATTGTTATTACTAAGAGAGACTACCTGTGTTAGGTTTTATTCTTCTATTACCTTTTTGAGTTATTTATTTCTTTGTGATTAACTTTATTGGTTGATTATTTTTCTTTGGAATATTTACAATGTCTTTCATTCGGGTAACAAAGTTGTCTCTGTTTTTTTTTTTTTTTTTTTGTTATTGTTATTACTAAGAGAAAGACTACCTTTGTTTGGTTTTATTCTTCTATTACCTTTTTGAGTTAGTTATTTCTTTGTGATTAACTTTATTGGTTGGCTATTTTTCTTTGGAATATTTTCAATGTCTTTCATTCGGGTAACAAAGTTGTCTCTGTGTTTTTTTTATTGTTATTGCTAAGAGAGACTGCCTGTGTTAGGTTTTATTCTTCTATTACATTTTTGAGTTATTTATTTCTTTGTGATTAACTTTTTTGGTTGATTATTTTTCTTTGGTATATTTTCAATGTCTTTCATTCGAGTAACAAAGTTGTCTCTTTGTTTTTTTTTTTATTGTTATTACTAAGAGAAAGACTACCTTTGTTGGGTTTTATTCTTCTATTACCTTTTTGAGTTTGTTATTTCTTTGTGATTAACTTTATTGGTTGATTATTTTTCTTTGGAATATTTTCAATGTCTTTCATTCGGGTAAAAATGTTGTCTGTTTTTTTTATTGTTATTACTAAGAGAGACTACCTTTGTTGGGCTTTATTCTTCTATTACCTTTTTGAGTTTGTTATTTCTTTGTGATTAACTTTATTGGTTGATTATTTTTCTTTGGAATATTTTCAATGTCTTTCATTCGGGTAAAAATGTTGTCTGTTTTTTTTATTGTTATTACTAAGAGAGACTACCTTTGTTGGGCTTTATTCTTCTATTACCTTTTTGAGTTTGTTATTTCTTTGTGATTAACTTTATTGGTTGATTATTTTTCTTTGGAATATTTTCAATGTCTTTCATTCGGGTAAAAATGTTGTCTGTTTTTTTTATTGTTATTACTAAGAGAGACTACCTTTGTTGGGCTTTATTCTTCTATTACCTTTTTGAGTTTGTTATTTCTTTGTGATTAACTTTATTGGTTGATTATTTTTCTTTGGAATATTTTCAATGTCTTTCATTCGGGTAACAAAGTTGTCTCTGTGTAGGTTTTTTTCATTGTTATTACTAAGAGAGACTACCTGTGTTGGGCTTTATTCTTCTATTACCTTTTTGAGTTAGTTATTTCTTTGTGATTAACTTTTTTGGTTGATTATTTTTCTTTGGAATATTTTCAATGTCTTTCATTCGAGTAACAAAGTTGTCTCTGTGTTGTTTTTTTTATTGTTATTACTAAGAGAGACTACCTGTGTTGGGCTTTATTCTTCTATTACCTTTTTGAGTTATTTATTTCTTTGTGATTAACTTTATTGGTTGATTATTTTTCTTTGGAATATTTTCAATGTCTTTCATTCGGGTAACAAAGTTGTCTCTGTGTTGTTTTTGGTATTGTTATTACTAAGAGAGACTACCTGTGTTGGGTTTTATTCTTCTATTACCTTTTTGAGTTATTTATTTCCTTGTGATTAACTTTTTTGGTTGATTATTTTTCTTTGGAATATTTTCAATGTCTTTCATTCGGGTAACAAAGTTGTCTCTGTGTTGTTTTTTTTATTGTTATTACTAAGAGAAAGACTACCTTTGTTGGGTTTTATTCTTCTATTACATTTTTGAGTTAGTTATTTCTTTGTGAATAACTTTTTGGTTGATTATTTTTATTTGGAATATTTTCAATGTCTTTCATTCGAGTAACAAAGTTGTCTCTGTGTAGTTTTTTTATTGTTATTACTAAGAGAGACTACCTTTGTTGGGCTTTATTCTTCTATTACCTTTTTGAGTTATTTATTTCTTTGTGATTAACTTTTTTGGTTGATTAGTTTTCTTTGGAATATTTTAAATGTCTTTCATTCGGGTGAAAAAGTTGTCTCTGTGTAGGTTTTTTTATTGTTATTACTAAGAGAGACTACCTGTGCTGAGTTTTATTCTTCTATTACCTTTTTGAGTTATTCATTTCTTTGTGATTAACTTTATTGGTTGATTATTTTTCTTTGGAATATTTTCAATGTCTTTCATTCGGGTGAAAAAGTTGTCTCTGTGTTTTTTTTTGTTATTGTTATTACTAAGAGAGACTACCTGTGTTAGGTTTTGTTCTTCTATTACCTTTTTGAGTTAGTTATTTCTTTGTGATTAACTTTATTGGTTGGCTATTTTTCTTTGGAATATTTTCAATGTCTTTCATTCGAGTAACAAAGTTGTCTCTGTGTTGTTTTTTTTTTATTGTTATTACTAAGAGAAAGACTACCTTTGTTGGGTTTTATTCTTCTATTACCTCTATTTATTTATTTATTTTGTTGTTATTAACTTTATTGGTTGATTATTTTTCTTTGGAATATTTTCAATGTCTTTCATTTGGGTAAAAAAGTTGTCTCTGGTTTTTTTTTTTTTTTTGTTATTGTTATTACTAAGAGAGACTACCTGTGTTGGGTTTTATTCTTCTAATACCTTTTTGAGTTAGTTATTTCTTTGTGATTAACTTTATTGGTTGATTATTTTTCTTGGGAATATTTTCAATGTCTTTCATTCAAGTAACAAAGTTGTCTCTGTTTTTTTTTTTTTTTTTTGTTATTGTTATTACTAAGAGAAAGACTACCTCTGTTGGGTTTTATTCTTCTATTACCTTTTTGAGTTAGTTATTTCTTTGTGATTAACTTTATTGGTGTATTATTTTTCTTTGGAATATTTTCAATGTCTTTCATTCGGGTAACAAAGTTGTCTCTTTTTTTTTTTTTTTTTTTTTTTTGTTATTGTTATTACTAAGAGAGACTACCTGTGTTAGGTTTTATTCTTCTGTTACCTTTTTGAGTTATTTATTTCTTTGTGATTAACTTTATTGGTTGATTATTTTTTTTGGGAATATTTTCAATGTCTTTCATTCGGGTAACAAAGTTGTCTCTGTGTTGTTGTTTTATTGTTATTACTAAGAGAGACTACTTGTGTTAGGTTTTATTCTTCTATTACCTTTTTGAGATAGTTATTTCTTTGTGTTTAACTTTATTGGTTGATTATTTTTTTGGGGGGAATATTTTCAATGTCTTTCATTCGGGTAAAAAAGTTGTCTCTGTGTTTTTTTTTATTGTTATTACTAAGAGAAAGACTACCTTTGTTGGGTTTTATTCTTTTATTACCTTTTTGAGTTAGTAATTTCTTTGTGATTAACTTTATTGGTTGATTATTTTTCTTTGGAATATTTTCAATGTCTTTCATTCGGGTAACAAAGTTGTCTCTGTGTTTTTGTTTTTATTGTTATTACTAAGAGAGACTACCTTTGTTGGGTTTTATTCCTATGTTACCTTTATTTATTTATTTTGCTGTTATTAACTTTATTGGTTGATTTTAATCTACGTAAATAATCAAAGCCATTGAGAAAATTTAGTAATTGTATATGTATTAGCTGAACACGTTCTTATAAAGGTTTTACATAACGTATATATTTATATATATATATATATATATATATATAAAATAACGTTATTTTATATATATATATATATATATATATCATGCCTTTTCCTCTTTAGATGGGACCACACACTATGCTCGCATTCATATTCGGTGGTTCTACAGCTAAATTAAAGGACATAATAAATTGCATATATATATATATATATATATATATATATGTGTGTGTGTGTGTGTGTGTGTGTGTGTCTGTTACTTTCCTGCCTTTTTACCTCTGCCAATGAAGTTGGAAGTCGGTTATGTCTTACCCCTTGTTTGTGTCTTTGTGTATGTGAGTGTGTTTGTGAACAGCTTCCTGGCCATGATTTTAATCTTAGAGTAAGGAAACTTGCAGGGATTAACTGTTATGTAAAAATCTGGAAAAGATTCAATTTTGGAAGGTCAAGGTCAAAGCTCAAGAAAATTACCAATTCATGTAATCAGCCATAAGTTTGGACATCGTTGTCACAGAGACTTCAAACTCGGTTCATGGTTGAGTATATGAAAATCCACCATAATTAATACATGTTAAGGTCAAAGATCAAGGTCGAGAAATAAGCTGCCGCTGCGGAGGTCTGCGCTCTACTGAGTGTCTCTCTAGTTAATAATGTTATAACTAAATAGGACATAGATATGAGTGGCCTTCTTCAATGTAAATACATTGAATTTTAAAAACTTGTGCATTGGTAGAGATATATCCATTTTGGTTTGGCATGAATATATGTCGCAAAACAAACAAACAAACTAGAAAAGCACTCTGAGAGTGCAGACCTCCGCCACGGAAGCTTACTTCTTGAAACTAGCTTGCCTTAGGGTTAATTCGGTTGACCTTTGGCTTGATCTTGACCTTGACCTTTGACATATTACTTTAAAAGTTTGAATCACTTCCACGTGTCAACATAACAATTAATCTCTAAAAGTTTCACTATTCTATGAGTAAAATTGTGTCCAGGAAGTCTAGAAACAAACAAAAAAACGGCCAACAGACAAATAGGGGCAAAAACATAACCTCCTCCTAACTTCGTTGGCGGAGGTAACAAACAAATGATGAGCTATCACTCGGGAGACCTCAATTACTTTTACCAGACGAAGCTGTATCGAATCCTTGAAGATCCTTTTGCTCACGCTGGAGTCAAAACAGATTGTGAAAAGGAACTCCGGAAAGTGGAAGTTCGATCTCTCTCTCTCTCTCTCTCTCTCTCTCTCTCTCTCTCTCTCTCTCTCGAAGATAACACAATAGCTATTGGCACTCACCAGATTGGTCGGTCAGGTTCTTTGCCAACTTCGCAGTCAAATCACATTTCCAGGACTGCAGAGTTCCAGCGAGAGAAATGTGTGTGTTTTTTAGGGAGGGGTGGGATTTACTGGAAAGATTCTGGAACGGTGGGAAGATGAGGAAGATGAGACCGAGGAGGGAGGAATAAGGAAAGATGAGGCGAAAGGGACAGTTGAATATCTGTATACATATTAGGCTGCGATTATGTTCATTATGTAATATACTAGTATACGCAACCCGTCAAAAAGGACGGTTAAATATTTAGGTAGATATTCACACACACACAGATTCAACAATTCCCACCCCTCCCCCGTTCCTAACTACAACCCGCTAGTTCGGCAATTTGCGAGAGACTGGGGTTTTTCGAGTGTACCTCTAGGGGTATCCCATCTCACCAGGGTATGACTCCTCCCTCTCTCCCTACCCAAGGGGCGGAGAGAGACCGAATAAGCATACGCCTCCCAGTGCCGCGTAGCGAGACGGATATATATATATATATATATATATATATGTATATATATAATGTATATATATAATGTATATATATATATATATATATATATATATATAATGTATGTATACATTATAAATTATAAATCTACACAAGTGTCCTAGTCAGAGTGGCGCTTATATTAAATGAAAGTAGGTATGATATAGTAACTCATCATCTCCTCCTACGCCTATTGACGCAAAGGGCTTCGCGTAGATTTTGCCTGTCGTCTCTTTGTTGAGGTTTTAATTCTACACTTCTCCCTTCATCATCTCCTACTTTGCGCTTCATATTTCTCAGCCCTGTAGGTCTGCGTCTTCCAACTCTTCTAGTGCCTTGTGGAAGTGACTATATGTATCAATTACAGCTGTAAAAAAATTTCTTAATAATAATTGTAGTCAAGTTATAAGCCCGTACTATTAACTGTAGGAAAGATAATTCATCGAAAAAAATATATAAATTGTAATTATTTAAATACTTTGATAATAATCAATTCGTGCCTAAATAAATTTGAATAAGTCCTAGTTACTGTTTGCTTTCATGTCTTGACCTAACCATGAACATAAGCACATTCTTTTTTTCTTCTAATGTCAAGGTCGTATAGCTTCTTCCAAATTATTTTCACCTAAAACTCTAGCTTTTCTGAATCTTGAGATTTTTTTTTTTTCAATTTCAGTTTTTGTACCGTTAAAGAAATTGTTGGACCATCGCTTTGATGATGATAAATTAGAAAAAAAATAATAGGTCCCCTAAAAAAAATTAGTTTTTATTATTATTATTATTATTACTTGCTAAGCTACAACCCTAGTTGGAAAAGCAGCTTGCTATAAGCCCAAGGGCTCCAATGGGGAAAATAGCCCAAGCAAGAGATCTCTAACCCAAGACAGTGGAGGGCCGTGGTACAGAGGCTATGGTACTACCCAAGACTAGAGAACAATGGTTTGATTTTGGAGTGGCCTTCTCCTAGAAGAGCTGCTTACCATGGCTAGAGAGTCTCTTCTACCCTTTCCAAGCGGAAAGTAGCCACTGAACAATTATTGTGTAATAGTTAACCTCTTGAGAAGGATTATTTGGTAATTTCAGTGTTGTCAAGTGTATAAGGAAAGGGGAGAATGTGTAAAGAATAGCCCAGACTATTGTGTGTATGTGTCGGCCGAGATGAAATGAGTCGTAACCAAAGAAAGGGATCCAATGTAGTACTATCTAGTCAGTCAAAGGACCCAATAAATTTCTAGGTAGTATCTCAACGGGTGGCTTTTGCCTTGGCCAACCTACTACCTAGCAAGTTACAGTCTGTATTAGCTACCATGACACAGTATTCACGGAAAGTAAAATGTCCGTACTACCAGTTTCGAAGCATCTATAGTCCATTTCTTTTAGCGAGGCAGATTTGCACCGACTCGCAGCGGTGCCCTTTTTAGCTCTGAAAAGTTTCCTGATCGCTGATTGGATAGAATGATCTTGTCCAACCAATCAGCGATCAATAAAACTTTTCCAAGCTAAAAGGGTACCCCTGCGAGTCGGTGCAAATCTGCCTTGCTAAAATAAATTGACTATAGTTACCCGTGACGTTCATGGCGGTGGTTCGTGTCGAACTAGATTTTGCTTCGTCAGAATTGACGAAGTTGTCGAAGTCGCAGAGTTGGCCAAAGCTGGTGGGAAGTTTTTCTTTCTCTCGGACGAAGTTTCTTGAGAGTTTGCTTTCCGAGTCGAGTTCTGCAAGTGGTAGGAAGTTTTTGTAACCTTTTTTATTATTATTTCGAAGTTTTGGTGAATTTATAAGGTTCGTGCTTTTTTTTTTTATCTTAAGTTGGTACTTCGATGAAGAGGTTGTAATTGATTGATTTATTTGAGGTTTTCTGGCAGCCTGAAATAAGTTTGTTTTGTATTCTTGACAGAACTACGTGAAATTTTATTAGTGCATTTTCCAAAAGAATTTACCAGATATTTTTTTTTAGTTCGGTTTGATTTGTATTGTTAGCAGGATTATGCATAATGGTAAAAGTGTATTTTCCAAAAAAAAAAAAAAAAAAAAAAAAAAAAAAAAAAAAAAAGATAGTTCTTGTGATTAGAATTTAGGAGAGACAGAAATTGAGTCTTTGGAAGATGGGTCCTTTTTAGGGTGTGATAACTCAGCTTCGCTTCAATCTTTGTAGGCTTAGAAAAAAAATATTGTAGGCTTAAGAGAAGCGTGTAAGACTTAAGAGAAATATTCTGGGCTTAAGAAATACGTTTGAGGTTTAAGAAAAACTTTCTAGACTTGAGAAAACGTTTGAAGATGATGAGAAAAGTTCGAGACATAATATAAATGTTTGAGATTTCAAAAGCACTTTCTAGACTTGAGAAAAATAATTCGAGGCGTAAGGAAAACGTTCTAGATTTGAGAAAACGTTTTAGACCAATTTTTAAAAACGTTTGAGAGGTAAGAAAATATTCAAGACACGAGAGACTCGTTCGAGACTTGACAAAACGTTTGATCTTTAAGAATAACGCCCAAGCCTTATGAAAAACGTTTAAGATTTAAAAAGGACGTTTGAGACTCAGGAAAAACGTTAGGGATTTAAAGCAAACGTTTGAGACCTAAAGTAAACATTTGAGATAAGAAGAACGTTCGTGATTTAAAGCAAACTTTTGAAACTCAAGATTAACGTTCGAGATTTAAAGCAAACGTTTGAGACAGGAAAAACATTCGGGATTTTAAGCAAACGTTTGAGACTTAAACTTTTGAGACTCAAGAGTAACCTTCGTGAATTAAAGCAAACAGTTGAGACTTAAAATAAACGTTTGAGACAACCAAAACGTTCTGGATTTGAAGCAAACGTTTAAGACAAGAGAAACATTTTTGAGACTTAGGAGAATCGTTTTGATCTGAAACCAAAACATACGCACCATTACCGTAGATTTTATCATTGATTTTAGTTATATCATATTGGTAACTTATAAATAAATTATGTAATTATAAAAGCAAATTCTTATCTCATTCCTACCTTTTACTTTATTCATTGCGTTAAAAAGAAACTTGTTCTCACTCACATTCATTATTCATCACTGCAGATATATGAATAATTCAGAAGTTAAAATAGGAATATATTTTTAAAAATTTAAATCCCCCAAAATGAATAAATATATACACATATATACCAAACTATGATTCATGCCTCATGCATAAGAATATTAATTTTTCATTCTCTTCATAACTGGTCGCTTGAAAACAATATTACGTCTCTGTCATTATGGAATTAAAAAATTTGGTAATTAAATTACGGGAAAAAATATATATTCTGAAAATTCTTCGCGAGTTTGTTTAAATTGACAATGAATTTCTTTTCGAAATGTCAGGCTGCTCGACAAAAAGAGACGAAGATTGGTGGATTTAATTATGCGTTTTGTTTTGGAGCGAAAAACGAGCGCTAAATTTAATCGACGCGAATTCCGTGTCACTGGCGAAAACACTGTGTTAATTAAAAGTGTCCCTTTTTTTTCGTCATTTTTGTTATAATGAGATGTGCTTGTGTTTGTAATCCGGAGAGCGGAAAATAAGGAAAAAAGAGGAGAAAATAAGAAAAACAAGAAAAGAAGAAAAAAGTAAAAAGGAAAATAAGAAAAAAATAAAAAATATGAAATAAAAAATAAGAGACAAAATGAAATAAGAAAATGAGAAAAAAGAAAATTAGAAAATGAGAGACAAACTCTGGTGTCTCAAAACTTGTAAAAAAAAAAAAGTATTTTTTAAGGTTTCATTTTTTTATAAGTATATTTCAGTTCTCGTATTTTTTATTGGAGCGGGTAAAATATTTTATTTTCTAGTACGTAACTAGAATTTTCCTTAATTGTTTTAATCGGACAACCTCTGGTGTCTCGAAACTTATTAAAAAAAAA
>NC_090754.1:52965942-52968442 GCF_036898095.1 Palaemon carinicauda
CGCACACAGATTCAACCCTTCCCACCCACTCTTATCAGGGTATGATTACTCTCACTTCCCCTACCCGTATTGAATGAGCAAATGCTTAAAAACGAAGAAATGTTAAAATGATACTAATAATCCTTCGTCAATCTCTGCCTCTGTCTCATCAAAACTTTGCGTTCTTCACGTATGAAATCCTAAACACTTGGATAATCCATATCATCAGCATAGATAATTCCACCAGAGAGCGTGACAGGGAATCCTCTTCTGCGAAAGATAATAACCTTTAGGTCCAAACCAAGATGGATGGTGCGTTTCTTCTGGAGTGACTGGATAATCCACCTCGCTGGCAACCCATCTCTTTGAGTTGACAGTTAGCCTTTTATTCGGGACAATAAATTTTGTTGGTTATATGTTGGCTTTAAGACGAAAAGAGGAAGCGAAACGTTAGAGAACAGAGATGAAAATGGTGAGGTAGATTATGGGAGTATCACTGTTTGAAAGATTGGAAAATGATGAAATAAGAAGAATGGCAGATGTAGTAAAGATCTCTGAGATGATAAGAGCGTCACGACTGAGATGGTGTGGGCACGTGTTTATGGGTGGACGGTGGCGAGGGAGTGAGGAGGGCTTGGGAGGATCCTGTAAATGGGAGAAGATCAAGAGGGAGGCAGAGAAGTAGATGGCATGATAAGGTGAAGGATGATATGGAGAGGAGAGGTTTGGTTGAAGAGGATGCCTTTGATAGAAGGCATTGGAGAAGGCGCATCAGGCAACCGACCCCTTAATGTAAGGATAACGGTGGGGAAGAAGAAGGCAGTCATTTCGCGGACTAGTTCGTGGACAAATGTTCCTAGTCTGTGTCCAGTCAGAGAATTGGTTGCTGACCATTGCAGACTACACATACGACTCTTCCAAAAAGTTGGCAGAGACACTAATATTTAGAGTCGCTGACTAGTCACATTAAAAGCTGTGTATGAGTATGACCCATACTTGACATATGCCCCCCCCCCCTCACTAAAAGTTCCCTTTTATTCTATTATTATTATTATTATTATTATTATTATTAGTAGTAGTAGTTGTAGTAGTATCATTATTATTAATAATATTATTATTATTTGCTAAGCTACAACCCTAGTTGGAAAAGCAGGAGGCTATAAGACCACGGGACTCCAACAGGTAAAAATAACCCAGTGAGGAAAAAGTAAATTGACTATATGAGAAGTATCAAATAAATAATGAATATGAAAATTTAACATCATTAACAATGTCAAAATAGATCTGCCATATGTAAACTATGCAGAAAGACTTGCGTCAACCAGTTAAACATAAAAAACACTCGGGTGAAAGTTTGAACTTAGGAAGTTCCACTGATTCAACTGCCTGATTAAGAAGATCATTCCAAAATCTGGTCACCGTTGGACTAAATCTTCTAGAATACTGTGTAATATTGAGCCTTATGATGGAGAAGGCAAGCCTGTGTTAAAATTAACTCCATATCTAGTGCTACGTATAGGATGGTTTAAGTCAAATTCACCATTTTGTGCTCTTGTAAAAGTATACTTGATATCTCTAGAAAATAACACATAGGATTTGAAATTATTTCTTACCTATCTTTGCGTTGCATTTGTTTCTCCCTTGAAAATTTCCTCATTCATATTCCTTTGGGATTTCAAATTTTTCATATAAAAATATGTCCAAAGAGGCAAAAATAAAAATCCAGAATTCATATATGGGAACTATTACTTTGTACTTTCCAATTCCCAAACTCCACCTACACTGTCTTACGTTTGTTAACCTAACTCACTTTCTGGACAAAGAGAATACCCATCTATGGGTTTCGGCTGACTTTTGAATTCGGCTGTACATATATATTTATGTTTCTGTAAGAATTTATTGATTTCTGCCTAATCCTACGTGTCATTTGTTACTTTTTACTTTCAAATTCCAACCTCCACATACACTGTCTTCACTGTCTTACGTTTTTTAACCTAACACACTGTCTTGACAAAGATAATACTAATCTATTGGGTGACGGCTGACTTTTGAATTCGACTGTGTGGATATATATATATATATATATATATATATATATATATATATATATATATATATATATATATATATATATATATATATATATACATATATATGTATATATATATTTATACATATATATGCATATATATATATATGTATATATATATATATATATATATATATATATATATATATATATATATATATATACAGTATATATATACATTATATATATATATATATATATATATATATATATATATATATATATATATATATATATACATATATACATACATATATATATACATACATATATATATATATATATATATATATATATATATATATATATATATATATATATATATATATATATATATATGATTTATATATGTTTCTGTAAGAATGTATGGATATCTACGCAATCCTCCTTGTATATCCACACGAATCTCAAAACAGAAACATCGTTTATTAT
>NC_090754.1:52973442-52975942 GCF_036898095.1 Palaemon carinicauda
CTGGTACTCGTTTGTATTAAGTCGACACTGGTATTCGTTCGCCATCAAGTCGATATTGGTACTTGTTCCCATCAAGTCGACATTGGTATTCTTTTGTATTAAGTCAACACTGGTATTCGTTTGCATTAAGTTGACACTGGCACTTGATCACATCAAGTCGACACAGGTACTCGTTCGTATCAAGTCAACACTAGTACTCGTTCACATCAAGTCGACACTGGTACTCGTTCGTATCAAGTCCGACCACAGGTCTTCGTTCACATCAAGTCAACACTGGTACTCGTTCGCATCAAGTCGACACTGGTACTCATTCGTATCAAGGCAACACTGATACTCGTTTGCATCGAGTCAACACTGGTAATCATTCGCATCAAGTCATCACTGGTACTCGTTCGCATTGAGTTAAGACTGGTACTCTTTTGTATCAAGCCGACACTGGTATTCGTTTAAATCAAGTCGACACTGGTACTAGTTCGGATCGAGTTGACGCTGGTACTTGTTTGCATCAAGTCAACACTGGTACTTGTTCGGATCAAGTCGACACTTATACTCAGGAGCCATCATTTAACCAGAAATGTTGCAAATAAGAGCTTTCATAAATACTTTTTTTATATGTATAAGTAGAAATTTGAATGCATTCAATTACAGCTTTCAAGTGGAGGTAACTATGCATGAGTTCTAGATATTTGTATTTACACACATATATTTCCTTCTGCATTAGCTTCCTGTTTTTGCATTTATTGCATTAAAATATACATATGCAAAAATGCTTACGTATGCATTTATATCCATATTTACCATTTATGCATTTCATACCAAACAGTTCTTTACCATTCATAGATCTATTAGAAAAATGGAGAATTTCTATTCACGAAAGAAGGAAATAAAAATCCTATTGGATTTGTTTCCGAATGGTGGTGCAGCGATTTAAAAGTTGATATTTTCAACCTTTTTAAAACTTGGGATGTAAAAGTGGGCTAAGAGGATATTCTCCTACAGCTTTGGAAACCAGCCCATCCCTACCCCCGCATCCTTGGGGACATCCGTTCCCCTAGGAACCCAGGACACACACACGCAGGGGGAGTGGTAGAAAAGTTTATAAGCGTAGTGCAAAAACAAAATGGAAAAACAACTAAAGAATTTGAATATTTTATAGGACGTTCATGTTTGCAAATGGAAAAATGCAAGGCAGCCCTTTTTGTTTTCTGCTGGGTCTCTTTTTTTAGAGTTTTCTCTCTCCGCTTGCTGGGGGTGGTGTAGTGGTAGGTGGATATACTGCACTGTACCTACATCTGGTTACTATTGTACTGTACAGTGCCTTTCTGATTTGCTTTCCTTGGTTTGGGACACTGACTTACTCTAGGTGATAATGGGGTTCAGAGATATCCTTTGGTACTGGGGTTTTATTAAATATGTATATATATATATATATATATATATATATATATATATATATATATATATATATATATATATATATATCATCATCATTATCATCATCTCCTCCCTCGGCGTTTGACGCAAAGGGCCTTGGTTAGATTTCGCCAGTCGTCTCTGTCTTGAGCTTATAATTCAATACTTCTCCATTCATCCTCTCCTACTTCGCACTCCATAGTCCTCAGCCATGTAGGCCTGGGACTTTCAGTTCCTCTAGTTCCTTGTAACAAATAATAGAATATGGACATTAACGGAATGGTTCCCTCCCCAGAATTTGCCAGAGGAGCAGGGGGAAGGAAGAGAAGACGATGGATTGACGAACTGAAAAAATTTGAGTTTATAGGCTGGCATATAAAGACCATAAATAGACGCGAGTGGAAGAACACGTCTGAGGCCTTTGTCCTGCAGTGGACTAGTTAAGAAATATACGTATATATGCGTATTATAAACATATATAATATATACTAAGTTGGTTTGCTGTGAGCTATAATGCTAAAGTCCCCCAGCATCAGAAATCCGCATTGGCCAGCGGGGTGATGGAAACTGGACAAACCCCAGACAAGAATAACGACGTTTGAGGCCTTTGTCCTGCAGTGGACTATAGACGACTGCATTTATTGTTGTGTGGATGTACTATATATATATATATATATATATATGAATTATATATATATATATATATATATGAATATATATATGTATATATATATGTATATATGTTATATATATATATGTGTTATATATATATATTATATATAATATATATATATAATATATATATGCACGATCGCGTATATGGTTTTAGAGCAGCTTTTTATAAAATTTGTAACACTAATTGATAAAAATAGCAAGTGTGTTTTGTAATGACAAACTTCGAATATTGTATTTCAAACTCCTTCGACTAGAGAGAGAGAGAGAGAGAGAGAGAGAGAGAGAGAGAGAGAGAGAGAAGATTAATCCCTAATCCTCACGTAGCAAGCCACGACGAACTGAAGCCAATAGACGCCGTGAAGGTAATCCAGCTCGTTGTCTGAAGAGCATCGCCCGAATAGGATCTAATCTC
>NC_090754.1:52980942-52985499 GCF_036898095.1 Palaemon carinicauda
TAGTGGTCTCGCCCTATATTAAGTAAAGCATAGTTTGTAAAGGACCACTGCGTCAATATGAAATATCGACCAGTTTTCCGCACAATACTTGTATTGGCCAAAGGTTTTATATCCGCATAGGAGGAAAACCAATGCAACATAGCTTGCATAAAGGAACAATTCTATTAGAATTATCCCAGATAAGGTACATAGAATGAATGCTCAATTATACCAATAAATTGACACAGGTGAAGGAGACGCAAGGTTCTCAAGAACAAGCTTATTGACAGGACAATAAACAGACAGGTTAACCACAATTATACATATATATATAAGAAGAGGATAACCCAAAACTTTAAGCATAAGTATGATAGTAAACAGGGCTTGTTTGTCTGAAAGAAAAACATTAGATGCCACTTTTAAGATACCGAGGTATCAAAGTCATAAAAGCCTGTATTACAAATCAATGACATTAGCGTTAGAAACGCTCGGCACACATGTCTGTACTTATGCTAGGTTCACCTTCGGAAATGGAACAGTCTGGATGGGCAACACAGTGCCCTCACTTAGTTTGTAGTACAGTATGTAACTACACACTCGCCCTGAAATTAATCGTCCCAATTAAGACCACTGTTCCTCGCAGAGTTAAACAGTAGGGTTAACACCGCGACCCACTGCTACCACAGATCTCTTTTAGTTCCTCTACTTGCTTCGCATAGTGGCGAAAGAACACTCTGGAAGACTTCCAGCCAGTGTATGAACGGAGATGTTCAAAATCCATGCAATTAAAGAAATTTAAGAATGAGGCAACTTTCCTCGGATCGTGACCTGCGGGTGTATTGTCAGGATCCGCTCTGCGAATAAAATATGTGATTTTTGCTCTGAGTTGATTCAGAGATAAATTTGAGCCTGATGTTTCTCCCCTGAATAGTTGACCACCCTTGAAGTCTGAAGTTCTATGAAGATAGACCTTTAGGCATTCTACTGGACATAGAGATGCATCTTCTTTCAGAGGGCAGATTCTCCAGGGACCCCACCTGTTGGTGGGGTAACTCATTCTTGGCGAGAAACGTAGGATCCGGAAACAGGTTCAGTTCTTCCCCATCCAGGAACTGAACACGACCTGCCCTCTCTCGAGAGGCTATAATTTCACTAACCCTGGCCCCGGACGCGAGTGCAAATTAGGAAAATAACTTTTTGTGTCAAATCCTTTAACGCACATTCTTCATTGCTCAACAGAGAAGCGAAATGAAGAACTTGTCTAAAGACCATGAAATGGGCTTTGAGAGGTGCTGAAGGTCTGAGCCTAGCACAGGCTTTCGGGACTTTATTAAAGATCTCGTTACCTAGGTCGACCTGGATGGCATATAGAATGGGTCTTGTCAAAGCAGACTTACACGCTGAAATCGTGTTCGCTGCCAACCCTTGACCATGGAGGTGGGGAAAAAAGATAAGCAGAGAGTCTGTCAAGATCTCCTGCGGAATCTTCGCCTTGACAAAAGGCCACCCATTTTCTCCAAGATGACTCATATTGCCTTCTAGTAGATTTGCATTTATATTCCTCAATGAAGTCTATACTGGCTTTCGAAATCCCGAAACGCTTTCTCACCGCTAGGGAGAGAAAATCATGAACTGCAGGGTCCGGGTTTTCTGTAATGAAGCGCAGACAGTTGACTTCTGGACTCGCTGGGTCAGAACTGGATCTGGTAGTGGTACAAACTTCAGCTACAGTTCCAATGCCAGGAGGAACCACACCGTGTTCGGCCACTTGTGGGCCACTATTGCCGCTACCCTTTGAAGGATCTCAGTTTGTTGAGGACCCTCAACAGAAGGTTGTGAGGAGGGAACAGATAAATCTTGGACCATCTGTTCCAGTCGAGGGACATCGCGTCCACTGCTTCCGCTAAGGGGTCCTCGTACGGGGCACGTACAGGGGCAACTTCTTGTTGTCTTTCGTCGCAAAGAGGTCTATCTGCAGTTCTGGGACTGATTCAGAATGAAGGAGAATGATCCTGCGTCTAAGGACCATTCCGACTCTATCGGGTGTGAACCTGGATAGAGCGTCCGCTGTCACATTGCGGACTCCTTGAAGGTGAACTGCCGACAGGTACCACTTCTTCTTTTCCGCCAATCGGAAGACGGCCAACATCACCTGGTTGAGAGGTGGTGACCTCGATCCTTGTCGATTCAAGTATCTTACAACTACCTCGCTGTCTATTACCACTTTATGTGGAACGAATGACGCGGGGAGACTTTCTTTAAGGTAAGGAGCACTGCCCTAGCTTCTAGAAAGTTTTATGAGAAAGGTCTTGAATAGCCTGGACCAAGTCCCCTGGACTTTTTTCCGATGAGAGTGACCTCCCCATCCCTCCTTTGAGGCGTCTGAGTGAATCGTCACCGACGGGGGAGGTGGCTGAAGAAGAACCTGACTTCTATAGATGTCTGGCTTGGGACCAAGGCCTGAGAAGAGTACTTAGCCGAAGCGGCTGGTCTTCTCAGATCTCTTCACGCGTTTGATGCATAACTTCTCCAAACTCCGATTGCATCCTTTAGCTGTGCTCTTAGCACTGGGTCTGTCACCGAAGCAAACTGGAGAGAGCGCAGTACTCTCTCTGCTCGTGTCTTGATATCCTTTCGGAATCTTGAAGTCTCTTGACAGAACCCGCTATCTCCTTCCTTTTCTTCGCTGGGGTGGAGAAACGGTGTGACAAAAAGGTCCCAGTGGATTCTTAGCCACTGGAACTTTTGAGATGGAGAAAGTCGAGACTTTTTCTGTTTGATCTTGAAGCCTAGGTACTCTAGGAACTGGATCACTGACTGGAAGCTTGCAAGCATTCTGTCTCGGATGCTGCCCACACCAACCAGTCGTCCAGGTAGGCTACTACCTGAATTCCCTTTAGGCGAAATTGTTTGAGAGCTACGCTCGCAAGCTTCGTAAAAATCCTTGGGGCTATGTTTAGCCCGAATGGCATGGCTCCGAAGGCGTATAGTCTTCGCTGTAGCCTGAACCCTAGGTAGGGGGAGAGTCGATGGCTAATTGGAATGTGCCAGTAGGCATCTGACAAGTCTATAGAGGACGGAATATGCCCTCTTGGGCAGTAAGGTCCTTATGTGTTGCAGTGTTAGCATTTTGAATTTGCAATTCACTATGAACTTGTTAAGTGGCGACAAGTCCAGAATGACTCTGAGCTTTTCCGAGTCTTTCTTGGGAACACAAAACAGCCCTCCCTTAGAAATTGATGGGCTTCACCCCTTTTTCTCCAACCGTTCTTGAACGTACTCCTCCATAACGGGGGTGGAGTGTTGGAAAAAAACCGAAGGTACGGGGGTGGAGTGCTGTACCAGCTCCCGCCCAATCCATTCTTGAGTAGGCTGTGGGCCCAGGGATCGAAGGTCCACCGATCCCGAAATTTCAGAAGTCTCCCTCCTACCGGTATCACCTCACTTGGACTGCCGTCCTGAGGTCTTGCCTTCCTGACCACGACCACCCCTGAATCCCCTTCCCCTTGAGGGGCGTCTAGACGAGCCTCTGGCTGCTCCTCTAGGCTTTGCTCGGAAGGAAGTAGACTGCCCTTCGAACGCTGGGGTGAATGCCGTGGACTGTGTCGACACGCCTGGGGTACCCACTGAAAGGTTGGTCGGGGTTTGTGCCACGATCTGGGGCACTGGGGGCAATGGCAATTGCAGTTGCTGTTGCTGTCTAAGAGGCTTGGCTGGCCGAGACGGTAGCCTAGTCCTCATAGTCTTCCTCTTTGGTTGAGGACCCTCATCCGGGGAAGACTTTCTTTTGATAGCCAGGTCCCACTTCTGGAGAAGGTTTCTATTCTCCAAGGTGGCTTTATCAAAAACTTCTTTGACCAAGGTCGGTAGGGAGGGAAAAGGTCTTTTTCCCCAAATGTTGGAGGAGATTAGTTTCTTTAGCTCGTGCCTCACTGTAGCCGAGGTAAACACGAACTCCCTACAAGCTCTCCTTGCCTTGACGAAGCCATAAAGGTCCTTCGTCACTGTGGCCAGATGAGGCTTGGCCACTACCATGAACATTTCATGGACCTTGGGGTCACTTGCCATCGTCTCGAGAGTAGTCTGAAGAGACATTGAGGCAGTCAGTCTTTCTTTTGTATCGAGCTCACTTCGCAAAAGAAAGTCAGACAGCTTAGGGGGGTCCTTGCCGAACTGACGTCCGGCAATATCAGCCTCCAACTTTCCACTTAGAACGTAAGATGGACGTCCTTCCAATCTTTGTGGTCCATAGGCAGGGCCAGCGACAAGGGTTTACACTCCTCTAGGGAGGGGCAAGACTTGCCGGCCTCGATTGCTTTTAGTACAGCCAGAAACCCTTTCTGTAAAAAAGGGGGAAGGCTCTAGTAGGCGAGGACACAAAGGAAGGGAGCTTCCTATTCAATGCAGCTACCTTTGAGTAGAGAAGCCCCTCTCTTTCATCGAAGATGAAAGTAGAGCTTGAGCCTTAGCATGGTCATCACTATGACTTCTTTCGGCTCTGCCTCCTCCTTTGAAGCTGGTTCCTTCCTCAGCCGGACATAACAGTCCGGATATGGTGCCTTGCTGGGCCAGAATTCC
>NC_090754.1:52990999-53004178 GCF_036898095.1 Palaemon carinicauda
ATCCACCTACCACTACACCACCCCAGCAAGCGGAGAGAGAAAACTCTAAAAAAAGAGACCCAGCAGAAACAAAAAGGCTGCCTTGCATTTTTCATTTGCAAACATGAACGTCCTATAAAATATTCAAATTCTTTAGTTGTTTTCCATTTTGTTTTTGCACTACGCTTATAAACTTTTCTACCACTCCCCCTGCGTGTGTGTGTCCTGGGTTCCTAGGGGAACGGATGTCCCCAAGGATGGCGGGGTAGGGATGGGCTGGTTTCCAAAGCTGTAGGAGAATATCCTCTTAGCCCACTTTTACATCCCAAGTTTTAAAAAGGTTGAAAATATCAACTTTTAATCGCTGCACCATCGGAAACAAATCCAATAGGATTTTTATTTCCTTCTTTCGTGAATAGAAATTCTCTATTTTTCTAATAGATCTATGAATGGTAAAGAACTGTTTGGTATGAAATGCATAAATGGTAAATATGGATATAAATGCATACGCAAGCATTTTTGCATATGTATATTTTAATGCAATATATGCAAAAACAGGAAGCTAATGTTGAAGTAAATATATGTGTCAATACAAATATCTAGAGCTCATGCATAGTTACCTACACCTAAAAGCTGTAATTGAATACATTCAAATTTCTACTTATACATATAAAAAAAAGTATCTATGAAAGCTCTAATCTGCAACATCTCTGGTTAAATGATGGCTCCTGAGTATAAGTGTCGACTTGATGTGAACGAGTACCAGTGTCGACTTGATCAAAAGGGTACCAGTGTCGACTTGATGCGAACGAGTACCAGTGTCGACTTGATACAAACGAGTAACAGTGTCGACTTGACACGAACGAGTACCAGTGTCGACTTGATGTGAGTGAGTACCAGTGTTGACTTGATCCAAAACGAGTACCAGTGTTGACTTGATACAAATGAGGACCAGTGTCGACTTGATACAAACGCGTACCAGCGTCGACTTGATACAAACGAGTACCAGTGTCGACTTGATGCGAACGAGTACCAGCGTTGACTTGGTCCGAACGAGTCCCAGTGTCAACTTAATACGAACGAGTACTAGTGTCAACTTGATATAAACAAGTACCAGTGTCGACACGATGCGAACGAGTACCAGTGTCGACTTGATGCGAACGAGTAACAGCGTAGACTTGATGCGAATGAGTACCAGCGTCGACTTGATTTGAACGAGTACCAGTGTCAACTTAACACGAACGAGTACAGTGTCAACTAGATACAAACGAGTACCAGTGTCAACACGATGTGAACGAGTACCAGTGTCAACTTGATGCGAACGAGTTTCCAAGTCGACTCGATTCATATGAGTGCCAGTGTCAACTTGCTAAGAAAGAGTACCAGGGTCGTCTTGATGCGAACAAGTACCAGCGTCGACTTGATGCGAACGAGTACCAGTGTCGACTTCATGCGAACGAGTGCCAGCTTCGACTTGATGCGAACGAGTACCAGTGTCGACTAGGGTCAATCAAAGGGAATGTGGCTAGTAACCTCACCTCTTCAAACTTTCCAGGAACCGTTGATATATAACATCCTGAAAACAGTTTCTCTAAAGGAGACATATTTGTCAGGTTAATGTTTTGTTTACATCATCTGGTCGTGTTAACTTATAGTTAAACGTTAAAGGTGTCTGGTTTTAATTCATTAAATGCTTATAGGTTGCTCATGAATTGCAGAGGCAAGGGACAGTGACAATACCCTAGAGACTAACCATATATCCATATGATCAGCGCCAAAGGACCCTCTCCATCAAGCTAGAACCAGGAAGGGCCAGGCAATGGCTCCTGATGACTCAGCAGGTAGACTTATAGAATCCCCATAACCTCTCCTCCTTAGCTCACAAGGATGGTGAGGTTACAAACACCACAAGAAACTATCGAGTTTGAGAGGGACTCGATCTCCCGTCCAACAGAACGCCAGACAGGGACGTTTGCAATAGGCCACAACAACCCTAAGCTATGAATAAAAATTAATGGATCACTAGTTCGCCTCCAATATATATATATATATATATATATATATATATATATATATATATATATATATATATATATATATATAATAAACTTTTATATATACATATATATATATATAATAAACTTTTATATATATATACATATATATATATATATATATATATATATATATATTAACCTTACAAAGAAGAATTATTGACATTCCGTTTAAATATTTCATAAAAATATGTATATTCTTCTAACTTGGTTAGACGGTAAAATGTAGGTCAACTCTATTTGCCACTATTATTAAAACTACTTCCATTAAAATGGCAGAGCAGTTCAATAAAAATAAAATCTAGAATACCAATTTCTTTTCTATTTTATTCGCAAATGTTATTTAACTTTTACGTATATTTCGCATAAATATAACACTGGAATGTTTTGATATCAGACAAGCTGGAAATGGATGCATAAATTTATCATAATAATAACTTTGAGATATAAAATAAAAACTTTTTTTTTATGAAATTCATGTAAGACAAATATCATGTAATTTTTTTCTACTTATCCATTAGTGGTTTTATAATTAGTAATTACTTCTAAAGCATCTACTACACATTTACTATAAATCTACATATCTAATATAGATCCACTACAAAAAATACTATTTATTTATTCTTCTTAACCACTTTGAAAATCCCCTTTGTAATTCTTCGAAAAAAAACCATTAGGTTTTATTTTTTTACTTTTATCATTCTCGAATATTTTGACATTTAACAGAACCGATTCACATAAAAAATATTCATTCATCCTTCTTAACCTCCTTAAAAATCCCCTTTGTAATTCTTCGAAAAAAAACCATTAGGCTTTTTTTTTTAACTTTTATCATTCTCGAATATTTTGACATTTAACAGAATCGATTCACATAAAAAAAAGAAAAAAAGAAGCCATTTTCACCATTCAAAAAGTCTTTTTTATCACTTACACTGAACTTCACATAATACTATATTCAATCTTACTAAATATAGTATTTGAAAGGTTCAATCATAGTAACATATTAGAAAATTATGTTCATCCTTTATAGAGAACAAAGTTAATGAGATTTTTCTTCCAACAGAATAACTTTTCTGATCGCTTACACAAACATATTCCTTAATAAATTTGGTCCCATAATAAAATGACACTATTAGTAAGAGCCCCAAAAAATCATAAATAGCTTTCTTCGTTACAAAGAGCTAAAAATATACGATAGAAAAGCCATTCCTAAAATCACAAGCAGACACAGATTCATGAAAAAAAAAGAAAAAATCCAATAAAATAGAACGTTAGTGAGAACACAAAGAACATGTCTAGTTATTTTGCACAATAACCAATCAAAAATTCTAAAAAAAAAAAATGTTTTTTTCTAAAATCACCGACACACACACAAACGAACAAACAAATTCATTCATAATCTCGTATATTGAATATATATATATATATATATATATATATATATATATATATATATATATATATATATACTGTATGTATGTATATATATACTGTATATTTATATATATATATATATATATATATATATATATATATATATATATATATATATACAGTATATATATATATATATATATATATATATATATATATATGTATATGTATATATATATGTATATATATATATATATATATATATATATATATATATATACTGTATATATATATTATATATATATACTGTATATATATATATATATATATATATATATATATATAAATATACAGTATATATATACATACATACAGTATATATATATATATATATATATATATATATATATATATATATATATATATGTGTGTGTGTATTTATATATATATATATATATATATATATATATATATATATATATATATATATATATATCTATATATATATATCTATATATATATATTTATATATATATATATATATATATATATATATATATATATATATATATATATATATCTTTTTTTTCGCAAGAATCCAAAATAATTCATATATAGGCTTGCTCGTTAAGATGAGATTGAAATAATAAAGAAGGTTCCTTCTGAAAATCACTAACACAAACACACATGTTATTAATGTGTTTCATGTATATGCAGACAAAATGGGCTGTGTGTATCGTGTGTATACAGGTATATCAAACTGTGTTTCATGTGTATGCAGACAAAACAGGCTGTGTGTTCCGTGTGCATGCAGACAAAACAAAGTTATGTGCTTCGTGTGCCTGCAAACAAAACAAAGCTATGTGCTCCGTGTGCAAGCAGACAAAACAGGCTATGTGTTTCGTGTGAATACCGACAAAACAGGTTATGTATTTCCCGTGTATGTAGACAAAACAGGCTGTGTGTTTCGTGTGTATGTAGACAAAACATAGTTATGTGTTTCGTGTGAATACAGGCAAAACAGGTTATGTATTTCCCGAGTACGTAGACAAAACAGGCTGTGTGTTTCGTGTGTATGTAGACAAAACAAAGTTATGTGTTTCGTGTGAATACAGGCAAAACAGGTTATGTATTTCCCGTGCATGTAGACAAAACAGGCTATGTGTTTCGTGTGAATACAGATAAAGAAGGCTGTATTTCCCGTGTATGTAGACAAAACAGGCTGTGTGTTTCGTGTGTATGCAGACAAAACAAAGCTATGTGCTTCTTGTGCATGCAGACAAAAAGTTATGCGTTTCGTGTAAATACAGACAAAACAGCTTATAATTTCGTGTATATGCAGACAAAACAAAGCTATGTGCTTCGTATGTATGTAGGCAAAACAGGCTACGCATTTCGTCTGTATGCAGACAAAACCGGCGATGTGTTTTGTCTGTATGCAGACAAAACAGGCTGTGTGTTTCACGTCTATGCAGGCAAAATAGGCTATGTGTTTCGTGTATATGCAGACAAAACACGTTATGTTTCGTGTATATGCAGACAAAACAGGCTATGTATTTCCGAGTATGTAGACAGAACAGGCTATGTGTTTCGTGTATATACACACAAAACATGCTTTGCGTTTCATGTGAATGCATGAAAAACAGACTGTGTTTCGTGTATATGCTGACAAAACATGCTATGTGTTTCATGTGAATGGAGGAAAAACAGACTGTGTTTCGTGTAAATGCAGACAAAACATGCTATGTGTTTCATGTGAATGCAGAAAAAACAGACTGTTTCGTGTATATGCTGACAAAACATGCTATGTGTTTCATGTGAATGCAGGAAAAACAGACTGTGTTTCGTGTAAATGCAGACAAAACATGCTATGTGTTTCATGTGAATGGAGGAAAAACAGACTGTGTTTCGTGTAAATGCAGACAAAACATGCTATGTGTTTCATGTGAATGCAGGAAGAACTGACTGTGTTTCGTGTATATGCAGACAAAACAGGCTATGTATTTCCGAGTATGTAGACAGAACAGGCTATGTGTTTCGTGTAAATGCAGACAAAACATGCTTTGTGTTTCATGTGAATGCAGGAAGAACTGACTGTGTTTCGTGTATATGCAGACAAAACAGGCTATGTATTTCCGAGTATGTAGACAGAACAGGCTATGTGTTTCGTGTAAATGCAGACAAAACATGCTATGTGTTTCATGTGAATGGAGGAAAAACAGACTGTGTTTCGTGTATATGCAGACAAAACATGCTATGTGTTTCATGTGAATGGAGGAAGAACTGACTGTGTTTCGTGTATATGCAGACAAAACATGCTATGTGTTTCATGTGAATGGAGGAAGAACTGACTGTGTTTCGTGTATATGCAGACAAAACATGCTTTGTGTTTCATGTGAATGGAGGAAGAACTGACTGTGTTTCTGTCAGACAAAACATGCTTTGTGTTTCATGTGAATGGAGGAAGAACTGATTGTGTTTCGTGTATATGCAGACAAAACATGCTATGTGTTTCATGTGAATGGAGGAAGAACTGACTGTGTTTCGTGTATATGCAGACAAAACATGCTATGTGTTTCATGTGAATGGAGGAAGAACTGACTGTGTTTCGTGTATATGCAGACAAAACATGCTTTGTGTTTCATGTGAATGGAGGAAGAACTGACTGTGTTTCTGTCAGACAAAACATGCTTTGTGTTTCATGTGAATGGAGGAAGAACTGACTGTGTTTCGTGTATATGCAGACAAAACATGCTATGTGTTTCATGTGAATGGAGGAAGAACTGACTGTGTTTCGTGTATATGCAGACAAAACATGCTTTGTGTTTCATGTGAATGGAGGAAGAACTGACTGTGTTTCTGTCAGACAAAACATGCTTTGTGTTTCATGTGAATGGAGGAAGAACTGATTGTGTTTCGTGTATATGCAGACAAAACATGCTTTGTGTTTCATGTGAATGCAGGAAGAACTGACTGTGTTTCGTGTATATGCAGACAAAACATGCTATGTGTTTCATGTGAATGGAGGAAGAACTGACTGTGTTTCGTGTATATGCAGACAAAACATGCTTTGTGTTTCATGTGAATGCAGGAAGAACTGACTGTGTTTCGTGTATATGCAGACAAAACATGCTATGTGTTTCATGTGAATGGAGGAAGAACTGACTGTGTTTCGTGTATATGCAGACAAAACATGCTATGTGTTTCATGTGAATGGAGGAAGAACTGACTGTGTTTCGTGTATATGCACACAAAACATGCTTTGTGTTTCATGTGAATGGAGGAAGAACTGACTGTGTTTCGTGTATATGCACACAAAACATGCTTTGTGTTTCATGTGAATGCAGGAAGAACTGACTGTGTTTCGTGTATATGCAGACAAAACATGCTTTGTGTTTCATGTGAATGGAGGAAGAACTGACTGTGTTTCGTGTAAATGCAGACAAAACATGCTATGTGTTTCATGTGAATGGAGGAAGAACTGACTGTGTTTCGTGTATATGCACACAAAACATGCTTTGTGTTTCATGTGAATGCAGGAAGAACTGACTGTGTTTCGTGTATATGCAGACAAAACATGCTTTGTGTTTCATGTGAATGGAGGAAGAACTGACTGTGTTTCGTGTAAATGCAGACAAAACATGCTATGTGTTTCATGTGAATGGAGGAAGAACTGACTGTGTTTCGTGTATATGCACACAAAACATGCTTTGTGTTTCATGTGAATGCAGGAAGAACTGACTGTGTTTCGTGTATATGCAGACAAAACATGCTTTGTGTTTCATGTGAATGGAGGAAGAACTGACTGTGTTTCGTGTAAATGCAGACAAAACATGCTATGTGTTTCATGTGAATGGAGGAAGAACTGACTGTGTTTCGTGTATATGCACACAAAACATGCTTTGTGTTTCATGTGAATGCAGGAAGAACTGACTGTGTTTCGTGTATATGCAGACAAAACATGCTTTGTGTTTCATGTGAATGGAGGAAGAACTGACTGTGTTTCGTGTAAATGCAGACAAAACATGCTATGTGTTTCATGTGAATGGAGGAAGAACTGACTGTGTTTCGTGTATATGCACACAAAACATGCTTTGTGTTTCATGTGAATGCAGGAAGAACTGACTGTGTTTCGTGTATATGCAGACAAAACATGCTTTGTGTTTCATGTGAATGGAGGAAGAACTGACTGTGTTTCTGTCAGACAAAACATGCTTTGTGTTTCATGTGAATGGAGGAAGAACTGATTGTGTTTCGTGTATATGCAGACAAAACATGCTATGTGTTTCATGTGAATGGAGGAAGAACTGACTGTGTTTCTGTCAGACAAAACATGCTATGTGTTTCATGTGAATGGAGGAAGAACTGACTGTGTTTCGTGTATATGCAGACAAAACATGCTATGTGTTTCATGTGAATGGAGGAAGAACTGACTGTGTTTCGTGTATATGCACACAAAACATGCTTTGTGTTTCATGTGAATGGAGGAAGAACTGACTGTGTTTCTGTCAGACAAAACATGCTTTGTGTTTCATGTGAATGGAGGAAGAACTGATTGTGTTTCGTGTATATGCAGACAAAACATGCTTTGTGTTTCATGTGAATGCAGGAAGAACTGACTGTGTTTCGTGTATATGCAGACAAAACATGCTATGTGTTTCATGTGAATGCAGGAAAAACAGACTGTTTCGTGTATATGCTGACAAAACATGCTATGTGTTTCATGTGAATGCAGGAAAAACAGACTGTGTTTCGTGTAAATGCAGACAAAACATGCTATGTGTTTCATGTGAATGGAGGAAGAACTGACTGTGTTTCTGTCAGACAAAACATGCTTTGTGTTTCATGTGAATGGAGGAAGAACTGACTGTGTTTCGTGTATATGCAGACAAAACATGCTATGTGTTTCATGTGAATGGAGGAAGAACTGACTGTGTTTCTGTCAGACAAAACATGCTTTGTGTTTCATGTGAATGCAGGAAGAACTGACTGTGTTTCGTGTATATGCAGACAAAACATGCTATGTGTTTCATGTGAATGCAGGAAAAACAGACTGTGTTTCGTGTATATGCTGACAAAACATGCTATGTGTTTCATGTGAATGCAGGAAAAACAGACTGTGTTTCGTGTAAATGCAGACAAAACATGCTATGTGTTTCATGTGAATGCAGGAAAAACAGACTGTGTTTCGTGTAAATGCAGACAAAACATGCTATGTGTTTCATGTGAATGGAGGAAGAACTGACTGTGTTTCGTGTATATGCAGACAAAACATGCTTTGTGTTTCATGTGAATGCAGGAAGAACTGACTGTGTTTCGTGTATATGCAGACAAAACATGCTATGTGTTTCATGTGAATGCAGGAAAAACAGACTGTGTTTCGTGTAAATGCAGACAAAACATGCTATGTGTTTCATGTGAATGGAGGAAGAACTGACTGTGTTTCGTGTATATGCAGACAAAACATGCTTTGTGTTTCATGTGAATGCAGGAAGAACTGACTGTGTTTCGTGTATATGCAGACAAAACATGCTATGTGTTTCATGTGAATGCAGGAAAAACAGACTGTGTTTCGTGTAAATGCAGACAAAACATGCTTTGTGTTTCATGTGAATGCAGGAAGAACTGACTGTGTTTCGTGTATATGCAGACAAAACATGCTATGTGTTTCATGTGAATGCAGGAAAAACAGACTGTGTTTCGTGTATATGCTGACAAAACATGCTATGTGTTTCGTGTGTATGCATGCAAAACAGACTGTGTTTCGTGTATATGCTGACAAAACATGCTTTGTGTTTCATGTGAATGCAGGAAAAACAGACTGTGTTTCGTGTATATGCTGACAAAACATGCTTTGTGTTTCATGTGAATGGAGGAAAAACAGACTGTGTTTCGTGTATATGCAGACAAAACGGGCTATGTATTTCGTGTGTATGCAGACAAAACAGCTATGTGTTTTGTATGTGTGCAGACAGTACAGGCAGTGTATTTCACGTCTATGCAGGCAAAACAGGCTATGTGTTTTATCTGTATGCAGACAAAACTGGCTATGTGTTTTGTCTGTATGCAGACAAAACAGCTATGTGTTTCGTGTATATGCAGACAAAACAGATATGTGTTTCGTGTATATGCAGACAGTACAGGCAGTGTGTTTCACGTCTATGCAGGCAAAAACAGGCTGTGTTTTGTCTGTATGCAGACAAAACTGGCTATGTGTTTTGTCTGTATGCAGACAAAACAGCTATGTGTTTCGTGTATATGCAGACAAAACAGATATGTGTTTCGTGTATATGCAGACAAAACAGATATGTGTTTCGTGTATATGCAGACAGTACAGGCTATGTATTTCGTGTGTATGCAGACAAAACAGATATGTATTTCGTGTGTATGCAGACAAAACAGATATGTGTTTCGTGTATATGCAGACAAAACAGATATGTGTTTCGTGTATATGCAGACAGTACAGGCTATGTATTTCGTGTGTATGCAGACAAAACAGCTATGTGTTTCGTGTATATGCAGACAAAACAGATATGTGTTTCGTGTATATGCAGACAAAACAGATATGTGTTTCGTGTATATGCAGACAGTACAGGCTATGTATTTCGTGTGTATGCAGACAAAACAGATATGTATTTCGTGTGTATGCAGACAAAACAGATATGTGTTTCGTGTATATGCAGACAAAACAGATATGTGTTTCGTGTATATGCAGACAGTACAGGCTATGTATTTCGTGTGTATGCAGACAAAACAGATATGTATTTCGTGTATATGCAGACAAAACAGATATGTGTTTCGTGTATATGCAGACAAAACAGATATGTGTTTCGTGTATATGCAGACAGTACAGGCTATGTATTTCGTGTGTATGCAGACAAAACAGATATGTATTTCGTGTATATGCAGACAAAACAGATATGTGTTTCGTGTATATGCAGACAAAACAGATATGTGTTTCGTGTATATGCAGACAGTACAGGCTATGTATTTCGTGTGTATGCAGACAAAACAGATATGTATTTCGTGTGTATGCAGACAAAACAGATATGTGTTTCGTGTATATGCAGACAAAACAGATATGTGTTTCGTGTATATGCAGACAGTACAGGCTATGTATTTCGTGTGTATGCAGACAAAACAGATATGTATTTCGTGTATATGCAGACAAAACAGATATGTGTTTCGTGTATATGCAGACAAAACAGATATGTGTTTCGTGTATATGCAGACAGTACAGGCTATGTATTTCGTGTGTATGCAGACAAAACAGATATGTATTTCGTGTATATGCAGACAAAACAGATATGTGTTTTGTGTATATGCAGACAAAACAGATATGTGTTTCGTGTATATGCAGACAGTACAGGCTATGTATTTCGTGTGTATGCAGACAAAACAGATATGTATTTCGTGTGTATGCAGACAAAACAGATATGTGTTTCGTGTATATGCAGACAAAACAGATATGTGTTTCGTGTATATGCAGACAAAACAGATATGTGTTTCGTGTATATGCAGACAGTACAGGCTATGTATTTCGTGTATATGCAGACAAAACAGATATGTGTTTCGTGTATATGCAGACAAAACAGATATGTGTTTCGTGTATATGCAGACAGTACAGGCTATGTATTTCGTGTGTATGCAGACAAAACAAAGCTATGTATTTCGTGTGAATGCAGACAAAACAGGCTATGTATTTCGTGCGTACGCAGACAAATCAGCTATGTGTTTCGTGTGTATGCAGACAAAACAAAACTATGCATTTCGTGTGTATGCAGACAAAACAGCTATGTGTTTCGTCTGTATAGAATCAAAATAAGCCGAAAGACACAGATACACTAGCAGAATTCCACGCAACAGGTTCTCAATTAGCGGTAAATTGTGGCGTCCGATCTGAACTGATAAAAAAGAGTAAAACAGAACAACTCTGTATGATTCAGATCGGACTGGTAATGGAACTGGCTTTCCAATTATTTGTCCAATGAAATATTTCATCGGGTCCTTTCAATAATTACAAGAGATCAGAGAAAATCCAATTCGCGTTTTAAGAGCTAGATTATAGAATGCATTCAATTTGTGTCTTTTATATAATAAACGATGTTTCTGTTTTGAGATTCGTGTGGACATACAAGGAGGATTGCGTAGATATCCATACATTCTTACAGAAACATATATAAATCATATATATATATATATATATATATATATATATATATATATATATATATATATATATATATGTATATATATATATATATGTATATATATATATATATATATATATATATATATATGTATATATGTATGTATAAATATAAATATATATATATATATATATATATATATATATATATATATATATATATATATATATATATATATATATATATATAAAATGTATATATATACTGTATATATATATATATATATATATATATATATATATATATATATATATGCATATATATATGTATAAATATATATATACACACATATATATATATATATATATATATATATATATATATATATATATCCACACAGTCGAATTCAAAAGTCAGCCGTCACCCAATAGATTAGTATTATCTTTGTTAAGACAGTGTGCTAGGTTAAAAAACGCAAGTCAGTGAAGACAGTGTATGTGGAGTTTGGAATTTGAAAGTAAAAAGTAACAAATGACACGTAGGATTAGGCAGAAATCAGTAAATTCTTACAGAAACATAAATATTTATGTACAGTCGAATTCAAAAGTCAGCTGTCACCCAACAGATTAATACTTTCTTTGTCAACAGAGCGTTAGGTTAGTAAACTTAAGATAGTGTAGGTGGATAGTGGAATTTGAAAGTAAAAAGTAACAAATGACACATAGCATTAGGCAGAAATCAGTAAATTCTTACAGAAACATAAATATATATGTACAGTTGAATTCAAAAGTCAGCCAAAACCCATAGATTGGTATTTTCTTTGTCCAGAAAATGAGTTAGGTTAACAAACGTAAGACAGTATATGTGGAGTTTGGAACTTGAAAGTACAAAGTAATAGTTCCAATATATGAATTCTGGATTTTTATTTTTTGCCTCTTTGGACACATTTTTATATGAAAATTTGAAATCCCAAAGGAATATGAATGAAGAAATTTTCAAGGGAGAATGAAATTTACCGAATGCAACACAAAGATAGGTAAGAAATGATTTCAAATCCTATGAGACAAATATTTCCAGTGATACATTAATTACGAGGATGGTATTACAGTCTGCAACAAGGAGTCTACCATGGACTTTGCTTTCATTTCAGCAATATGAGAAAATAATGTGTACCTTCTATTTCACATAATAAATGTTTTAATACAATGCATGTTATTTTCTAGGGACATCAACTACGCTTTTTACAAGAGTACAAAATGGTAAATTTGACTTTACCATCCTATATGTAGCACTAGGTATGGAGTTGATTTTAACAGTCTTGTCTCCTCCTTTATAAGGCTCAATACTACACAGTATTCTGGAAGATTTAGTCCAGCTGTGACCTGACTGTGGAATGATCTTCCTAATCAAGCAGTTGAATATGTGGAACTTATAAAGTTCAAAAACTTGCAGCTAGTGTTTTTTTGTCGAACAGGCTGACGTAAGTCTCTCTTCATAGTTTATATATGGCAGATCTATTTTGACATTGTTACTGATGTTAAATTTTCATATTCAAATTCCTGCTTTTCCAACTAGGGTTGTAGCTTAGCAAGTAATAATAATAATAATAAAAATAGAATTAA
>NC_090754.1:53004678-53022178 GCF_036898095.1 Palaemon carinicauda
GTATATTGTGTGGATATCTATGTAAACATTTAGCCGTCATAATTGACGGGTTGCATACACTAGTATATATATATATATATATATATTTGTATATTTATATATATATATATATATATATTATATATACTATATATATATATATATACTATATATATAAAGAACTACGAATCCTTACCCCCTTCCATTAGCTAGGTTTCACAACGGGGCTATGACCCACAGTAGTTGACTAACAGATACATAATCAACTGCTTAGTTCAATCCAAAGAAAAGAGTTATGGTGGCCGATGTGGTAACGTCCCTGAGTGGTGAACTCCAGAATGGGGTTCGAGTCCCGCTCAAACTCATTAGTTCCTCTGGATGCTTGCGGCCTCACCATCCTTGTGAGCTAAAGATGATGGGTTTGGGGGGGAGCGTATAGGTATGCCTCCTGAGTCATCAGCAACCACTGCCTGGCCATCCTTGGTCCTAACTTGTGGGTGGAGAGAGTCCCTATAAAGACCCCCTTATGTCCTCAACTTATTTTCAATCTAGGAAAGAATAATTACACTATCAGTTATAAGATATGACAGTAATATCTTTCAGTTATATTGATACAATGTGCATTTTAGTAAGGTCTGCCTCTATGAACATATTTATATAATAATTCTGAATAATTCTAAAACATTGTAATAAGATATAACTGTAATATGTTTTAGTTATATAGATTTATATAGGAAATATTTATTTTAATGTTACTGTTCTTGAAATATTTTATTTTCCCTTGTTTCGTTTCTTCACTGGGCTATTTTTCCCTGTTGGAACCCTTGGGCTTATAGCATCTTGCTTTACCAAACTAGGATTGTAACTTGGCTAATAATAATAATAATAATAATAATAATAATAATAATAATATGCATTTTAGTTAGGTCTACCTCTATGAACATATTTATATTAAGACTTCTGAACAATTCTATATTTTAGGTATATAGATACAGTATAGGTTTTGTTATTATGAAAAATACATTCCAGAATTATGAATATCAACATTTAATATTTCAACATCATGAAGTTCCATGAATTTTTCATTAACCGCATTAGGAACATGAGATTTACAGGACATATTTTCTATTTATTTTTTTACTTGAGTTAATTTTTTTCTTAATGTTGGAATTATAAAATTCTCCTTGCATTAGGAATTTATCTCGGTCAAAGACGAGATATGATGGAATAAATATTTAATCACGGGAAAAATTAGACCAAGGTCGGTTTGTTCACTGCGTGGAACAAGATTAAATGTTTTAATTATTCAGCAGGCTTTTTGTGTCGTGTGTATGTATGTCTGTATGTATGTTCAATGCACTTTTCAAGTATGTATGTATATATGTATGTATGTATGTATATATGTATGTATGTATATTCAATGCACGTTTTGTATGTATATACGTATGTATGTATGTGTATTCAAATGTGCTTATTGTATGTATGCATGTATGTATGTATAAATTGTTTGTATGTAAATTCAATGCGCTCTTTGTAACTATATAATATATATAGTATATATATATATAATATATATATATATATATATATATATATATATATATATATATATGTATATATATATATATATATATATAGTATATATATTCGATGCACTTTATATGTATGTATGTATGTATGTATGTATGTATGTATGTATCGTACAATGCATTTTTGTATGTAAATTATGCATGTATGCATGCATGTATTGTCTTCAGATAGACGACAACCATTCGTGAATATCCCTCGTGGTCTGATTTCCTGTGAGTTATACATATGTTATGTATGTGTTGTATGTATCAAATTACCTTTAGTCAATTAATCATCTCTCTTTTGATTAAATTCACCTACGAACATTTGCAAATCATACAACTCGACTCTTTTCCAAACATCAATTCAATTAAGGTAAATTTACTCATGTTTGTGAATATTAATTTGCGTATGTGGGTGAAATCATGGTGAGGGGTAAATGGAGATGGTTTGGGCATGCTCTTCGCACTCCCCGAGAGAGATTAGTTCACCAAACATTTAACTGGGCTCTACCAGGTACGAGAAGTTTTGGAAGATCCAGACATAAAAGGCTGAGAACTATGAAGCGAGAAGTGGTAGAATGATGAATGGAGGAGTATATGATTTAAAAGTTCAAGATAGAGATGACTGGTGAAATCTAACCGAGGCTCTTTGCGTCATTAGGCGTAGGAGGAGATGATGATGATGATGTGGAAATGCGTTTGTGTGTACAGAGAAATTGTAAATGTATCCCACGTCGTCATAATTGAAGTGAATATGACCAATTCATAGACAGTATAATAATATTTAACTATTAAAACTTTGCCGTAAAAAAACAGGTAAAAATCTTGAAATAAATGTTCCCAGGCACTTACCTTTTTAAAAAAGGATATATTGGCGTTCAGAATTGATATTACGGTCACCAACCCGTAAAAATATAATAATAAAGTAGCGTAAAATTACGGTCGCCTGTATTTTACTGAAATACGGCTGAGAACAGTAGATTTTTTTTTCTTTTTTTTTTTACAGTATATTAGATGCTTATATTACAAAAGTACGAATAACAAATGAGCATCACTTTTAAAAGACTGGATCCTACTGCAATACAAAAGTAAGAAGAATCACATCCCATCTTTGAGACAATCAATAAATGTGTTCTATCTAGTTTCTCTTCCTCTTGTTTTGTTAAAGTTTTTGTAGTTTATATAGGAAATATGTATTTCAATGTTGTTACTATTCTTGAAATATTTTATTTTACCTTATTTCCTTTCCTCACTGGGCTATTTTCCCTGTTGGGGCCCCTGGGCTTATAGCATCCTGCTTTTCCAACTAGGGTAGTAGCTTAGCATTTAATAATGATAATAATAATAATAACAACAACCACAACAACAACAACAACAACAATAATAATAATAATAATGTGCAACTTAACTTTTGATACACGTAGCGTATATGGTATTACAGTACAAATACATAACAATACCTAATTAATATAGCGTGGCCTAAGATCTTCACAAACCTCAAAATTCATTGTAGGCCCATCGATTATACAGAGCGAGTCCACCCTTATCCTTAAAACTGAAAAATCAAATTCCCTTACAAAGAGACACACTACAAAAACACATCTCATTGTTTAGTATTGTTTCTCAATGTGTGAGGAGATTCTTGACGTATGGCTCTCTCTCTCTCTCTCTCTCTTCTCTCTCTCCTCTCTCTCTCTCTCTCTCTCTCTCTCTCTCTCTCTCTCTAGTTTGTCAAGTTTTCATTAATATTAGTTTAAAAAAATTTCCACTTGATAATGAGTTTTCTCTTTATACATCTGTTCAGGCTCTTAAAAACTAATAGATCCTCTCTCTCTCTCTCTCTCTCTCTCTCTCTCTCTCTCTCTCTCTCTCTCTCTCTCTCTCTCTCTCTCTCTCTCTCTCTCTCTCTCTCTCTCTCTTTAGTTTGTCAAGTTTTCATTAATATTAGTTTAAACATTTTTCCACTTGATAATGCATTCTCTCTTTATACATTTGTTCAGGCTCTTAAAAACTAATGGATAATCTCTCTCTCTCTCTCTCTCTCTCTCTCTCTCTCTCTAGTTTGTCAAGTTTCATTAATATTAGTTTAAAATATTTTCCATTTGATAATGAGTTCTCTCTTTATACATCTGTTCTGTTCAGGCTCTTAAACACTAATAGATTTTCTCTCTCTCTCCTCTCTCTCTCTCTCTCTCTCTCTCTCTCTCTCTCTCTCTCTCTCTCTCTCGTTTATCAAGTCTTTATTAATATTACAGTATAAAAAATTTTTAATGAAGATATTTTCTCTCTTTATACATCTGTTCATGCTCTTAAAAACTAATGGATATCTCTCTCTCTCTCTCTCTCTCTCTCTCTCTCTCTCTCTCTCTCTCTCTCTCTCTCTCTCTCTTTGTGAACATAAGAGGCATAATTAGATGGATTTTGAAACGTCTCAAAAGGGAACATTGTTCTCTACAATGCTTCAAACGAAACAATAGATTTTCAAACGGATAGTCTATAGAACCAATGTTATTCAATAATGAATAATAGGATTATTGATTATAGTGTTCTATTAATTTCCTTTTCATATATTCAGGGTATACATGTATATATATATATATATATATATATATATATATACATATATGTATATATATTTATATGTATACAGTATATATATATATATATATATATATATATATATACATATATATATATATATTTATATATATATGTATATATATTTATATATATATATATGTATATACTGTATATCGTATCTATAGTGTACGTATATATTTATACATATAAACCTATTTACACATGCGTATATATACAGTAAGTATTTACTGCATATGTGCATTATATATATATATAATATATATATATATATATATATATATATATACTTTATATATACATATGTATATATATGTATATATCTCTCTATATATATATACTTTATATATACATTCATATATGTAGATATGTATGTACATATTAATGAAAAATAATATACACGGTATGTGGTATATATATATATATATATATATATATATATATATATATATATACATAAATATATACATACATACATACATACATACATATCATATGCAAGAATCTATTCAATAACATCTCACATAGATACTCGGGTAATTGCTCCAAGCAAAGCGTAGCAGTTATGAAAACATTCCATTGTAACACGAATTTGCCGACTTCAAGAATGACACGCAAGAAAGACCTGGTTAGCTTCCATGTCCGGCTCTTTAGGACCAATTATAATTAATTGGTTCACATTTTTTTTTTTTTTTTTTTTTTTTGGCTAGATATCGTCCAAGGCAATTATTTTAGTGTGATTTTCATTGGAGGTAACATTACAGTTTTATCTGCCATCTGGGTTGAGTTACTGACCTTGATATAGTTTTTAGTTAGATAGATGGGAATTTGAGTATAGATAGACAGATAGATAGATAGATAGGTGGATAGATAGTGTACAGTATATGGTTATTTTTAAAGAGACCATTACTATCTTATTTGGAATCTGCTTTGAATTCATGTGTTGGTGTAATAGTTTTAATTTTAATTGATGGGTGTAAAAACTAATGGATAATCTCTCTCTCTCTCTCTCTCTCCTCTCTCTCTCTCTCTCTCTCTCTCTCTCTCTCTCTCTCTCATTGTCAAGTTTTTATTAATATTACGGTATAAAACTGTTTCTAATGAAGATATTGAGTTCGCTCTTCATACAACTGTTCGGGCTCTTAAAAAATAGTGGATAATCTCTCTCTCTCTCTCTCTCTCTCTCTCTCTCCTCTCTCTCTCTCTCTCTCTCTCATTGTCAAGTTTTTATTAATATTACGGTATAAAAATGTTTCTAATGAAGATATTGAGTTCGCTCTTCATACACCTGTTCGGGCTCTTAAAAACTAGTGGATAATCTCTCTCTCTCTCTCTCTCTCTCTCTCTCTCTCTCTCTCTCTCTCTCTCTCTCTCTCTCTCTCTCTCTCTCTCTCTCTCTCTCAGCAGGTAATGTTTATTCAAATTTGATATTATATTATCCATTATCTCTCTCTCTCTCTCTCTCTCTCTCTCTCTCTCTCTCTCTCTCTCTCTCTCTCTCTCTCTCTCTCTCTCTCTCTCTCTCGTTTATCAAGTCTTTATTAATATTACAGTATAAAGAAAATTCTAATGAAGATATTGAGTTCTTTCTTTATACATCTGTTCAGGCTCTTAAAAACTAATGGATAATCTCTCTCTCTCTCTCTCTCTCTCTCTCTCTCTCTCTCTCTCTCTCTCTCTCTCTCTCTCTCTCTCTCTCTCTCTTTGTGAAGATAAGAGGCATAATTAGATGGATTTTGAAACGTCTCAAAAGGGAACATTGTTCGCTACGATGCTTCAAACGAAACAATACCTTTTCAAACGGATAGCCTATAGAACCAATGTTATTCAATAATGAATGATAGGCGTATTGATCATAGTGTTCTATTCATTTCCTTTTAATATATTCAGAGTATATATGTATAATATATATATATATATATATATATATATATATATATATGAATATATATATATATATATATATATATAAATATGTATATACATCGTATATATAGTGTACGTATATATTTATACATATAAACCTATTTACACACATGCGTATATATACAGTAAGTATTTACTGCATATGTGTGCAGTATATATATATATATGTATATATATATATATATATATATATATATATATATATATATATATATATATAGTGTATATACATATACAGTATATACAGTACACTGTATATATACATTTATATATGTAAATATGTATATACATATCAATGAAAAATAATATACATGGTATGTGTTTTTTTATATATATATATACATACATACATATCATATACAATAATCTATTCAATAACATCTCACATAGATACTCGGGTAATTGCTTCAAGCAAAGCGTAGCAGTTATTAAAACATTCCATTGTAACACGAATTTGCCGACTTCAAGAATGACACGCAAGAATGGCACTGTTAGCTGCCTTGTCCGGTTCTTTGGGACCAATTATAATTAATTGCTTCACTTTTTTTTTTTTTTTTTTTTTTTTTTTGCTAGATATCGTCCAAGTCAATTAATTAATTTAGTGTTATTTTCATTGGAGGTAACAATACAGTTTTATCTGCCATCTGGGTTGAGTTTCTGTCCTTGATGTAGTTTCTAGATAGATAGATGGGAATTTGAGTATGGTTAGATAGATAGATAGGTGGATAGATAGTGTACAGTATATGTTTTTTTTTTTTTTAAAGAGTCCATTACCATCTTATCTGCAATCTGCTTTGAATTCTTGTGTCGGTGTAATAGTTTTCAATTAAATTGATGGGTGTGTTTATATATATATTATATATATATATATATATATATATATATATAGACATATATATATATATATTTATATATATATATATATGCATATATATACATATATTATATATATATAGATAAGATATATATATATATATATATATTATATATATAAATATGTATGTATGTATGAATATATATGTATAGACATATGTATATATATATATATATATATATATTATATATATATATATATAGATATATATAGTATATATATATATATATGTGTGTATATATATATATATATATATATATATATATATATATATATATATATATATATATATATATATATATATATATGAGTGGGGCTACCTTAAAATAGTGAACCGGTTTGCATATCACCATGATCAGCAAGGCTATACTGTCATAGACACCCATACTAGGTTGGTTTGCTGTAAGCGATCGGACAAACTTCTCCCACCATATCCAATCCGCACTGGCCAGCGTGGTGATGGAAAATGTCCAAACCCCAGACATGAATAAAGACATGTCTGAGGCCTTTGTCTTCCAGTGAACTATAAATATCTGTATTTGTTCTTGTTTACATATGTACTATGTATATATATGTTTGTATAGATAGCTAGCTAGCTAGCTAGATAGATAGATAGATAGATGGATAGATAGATAGATATATTAAGAAATATACACTAAGAAATACACCTTCCCATTGATTTCGAATTTTCTATAGCTTGGGATAAGCATAGCTAAATGAAAATTATTTCCAGTAAAGACAACAAACCCATGTTCATGAGTCTTCAGTATATTAATGCATCCAGTTATCGTCGTGGCCAAGTGGGTAAAGTCACTGTTTATTGTACATCAATCGTTATAGCATAGGTTCGAACCCCGTTCATGGTAGATGCAATTGTTAAGATATTTCCATATGGTTAAATCACTGAGCTCTGTCTTCATATATCTTTAGGTTCTTAAAAGGAGAATGGATAATCTCTCTCTCTCTCTCTCTCTCTCTCTCTCTCTCTCTCTCTCTCTCTCTCTCTCTCTCTCTCTCTCGTTTGTCAAGTTTTTATTAATATTACGGTATAAAAATATTTCTAATGAAGATATTGAATTCGCTCTTCATACACCTGTTCAGAGTCTTAAAAACTAGTGGATAATCTCTCTCTCTCTCTCTCTCTCTCTCTCTCTCTCTCTCTCTCTCTCTCTCTCCTCTCTCTCTCTCTCTCTCTCTCTCTCTTTTATCAAGTCTTTATTAATATTACAGTATAAAAAAATTCTAATGAAGATATTAAGTTCTCTCTTCATACACCTGTTCAGTGTCTTAAAAACTAGTGGATAATCTCTCTCTCTCTCTCTCTCTCTCTCTCTCTCTCTCTCTCTCTCTCTCTCTCTCTCTCTCGTTTATCAAGTCTTTATTAATATTACAGTATAAAAAAAATTCTAATGAAGATATTAAGTTCTCTCTTCATACACCTGTTCAGTGTCTTAAAAACTAGTGGATAATCTCTCTCTCTCTCTCTCTCTCTCTCTCTCTCTCTCTCTCTCTCTCTCTCTCTCCTCTCTCTCTCTCTCTCTCTCTCTCGTTTGTCAAGTTTTCATTAATATTAGTTTAAAACTGTTTCTAATGAAGATATTGAGTTCGCTCTTCCTACACCTGTTCGGGCTCTTAAAAACTAATGTATAATCTCCTCTCTCTCTCTCTCTCTCTCTCTCTCTCTCTCTCTCTCTCTCTCTCTCTCTCTCTCTCTCTCTCTCTCTCTCTCTCTCTCTCTCTCTCTCTCTTCAAGCTTACATTAATATTACATTATAAAAATAACTTCTAATTCATTTTTTGGTTTAAATTCGTGTATAGCAGGCATCCAACTGGAATAATATTACTCCAATTTTCTTCTATTTGCATATGATGCCTGGAATATACTGGAATATACTGGAATATATTTTCACTGGGAAATATAACACTCTTTGCATCCTATATTAAGCCGATCACTCACTCAGGATCCCATGGAATTATCAGAGCTTCCTGGAAACTATTAAATTATGGCTGTTGCAATTTGGTCATTATGAATTTTCCTGTAAAGGGATGTTATTATTATTATTATTATTATTATTATTATTATTATTATTATTATTATTATTATTATTATTAGTGTATTCTAAAGCCAGTCTGTAGATTTTGCAGTAAAGAAATATTATTATTATTATTATTATTATTATTATTATTATTATTATCATTATTATTATGTCACTTACCTCTACCATTCATGAATAACCTTTACACCTTTAAAAATCATTAAATATTATTCATCAGTAAGCTGTTACAATACTATTGCGGGGGCTGACGTGGTAACGTCCCTGACTCGTTAGTTTCTTTGGTCGCTGTAACCTCACCATCCTTTTGAACTAAGGATGGTGGTTTGGGGAAGCCTATAGGTCTATCTGCTGAGTCATCAGCAGCCATTGTCTGTTCCTCCTAGGTCCTACCTTGAGTGGAAAGGGGGCTTAGGTGCTGATCATGTGTATATATGGTCAGTCTTTAGGGTATTGTCCATGTCCCTTGCCTCTGCCATTCATGAATAACCTTTGCACTTTCAAGGTCAGTAACTTTTACACCTTTAAGGTTAGTCTCAAGGGTATTATCACTGTCCCTTGCCTCTGCCATTCATGGATAACCTTTACACTTTCAAGGTCAGTAACCTTTACACCTTTAAGGTCAGTCTCTAGGGTATTATGACTGTCCCTTGCCTCTGCCATTCATGAATAACCTTTACACTTTCAAGGTCAGAAACCTTTACACCTTTAAGGTCAGTCTCTAGGGTATTATGACTGTCCCTTGCCTCTGCCATTCATGAATAACCTTTACACTTTCAAGGTCAGTAACCTTTACACCTTTAAGGTCAGTCTCTAGGGTATTATCACTGTCCCTTGCCTCTGCCATTCATGAATAACCTTTACACTTTTAAGGTCAGTAACCTTTACACCTTTAAGGTCAGTCTCTAAGGTATTGTCACAGTCCCTTGCCTCTGCCATTCATGAATAACCTTTACATTTTTAAGGTCAGTAACCTTTACATTTTCAAGGTCAGTAACCTTTACACCTTTAAGGTCAGTCTCTAGGTTATTATCACTGTCCCTTGCCTCTGCCATTCATGAATAATCTTCACACCTTTAAGGTCAGTAACTTTTACACCTTTAAGGTCAGTCTCTAGGGTATTATGACTGTCCCTTGCCTCTGTTATTCATGAATAACCTTTACACTTTCAAGGTCAGTAACCTTTACACCTTTAAGGTCAGTCGTTAGGGTATTATCACTGTCCCTTGCCTCTGCCATTCATGAATAACCTATACACTTTCAAGGTCATTAACTTTTACACTTTTAAGGTCAGTCTCTAGGGTATTATCACTGTCCCTTGCCTCTACCATTCATGAATAACCTTTACGCTTTCAAGGTCAGTAACTTTTATATCTTTAAGGTCAATCTCTAGGCCTGGTATCACATTATCCTTTGCCTCTGCCATTCATGAATAACATTTACTCTTTTAAGGTCAGTAACCTTTACACCTTTAAGGTCAGTCTCTAGGGTATTATCACTGTCCCTTGCCTCTGCCATTCATGAATAACCTTTACACTTTCAAGGTCATTAACCTTTACACTTTTAAGGTCAGTTTCTAGGGTATTGTCACAGTCCCTTGCCTCTGCCATTCATGAATAACCTTTACACTTTCAAGGTCATTAACCTTTACACCTTTAAGGTCAGTCTCTAGGGTATTGTCACAGTCCCTTGCCTCTGCCGTTCATGAATAACCTTTGCACTTTCAAGGTCAGTAACTTTTACACCTTTAAGGTCAGTCTCTAGGGTTATCACTGTCCCTTACCTCTGCCATTTATGAATAACCTTTACACTTTTAAGGTCAGTAACTTTTACACCTTTAAGGCCAGTCTCTAGGGTATTATGACTGTCCCTTGCCTCTACCATTCATGAATAACCTTTATACTTTTAAGGTCAGTAACCTTTACAACTTTAAGGTCAGTTTCTAGGGTATTGTCACATTCCCTTGCCTCTGCCATTCATGAATAATCTTTACACTTTTAAGGTTATTAACTTTTACACCATTAAGGCCAGTCTCTAGGGTATTGTCACAGTCCCTTGCCTCTACCATTCATGAATAACCTTTACACTTTCAAGGTCAGTAACTTTTACACCTTTAAGGTCAGTCTCTAGGGTATTATGACTGTCCCTTGCCTCTACCATTCATGAATAACTTTACACCTTTAAGAATTATTAAATATTATTTATCAGTAATCTATTACAATACCTAAAATCAATTTCCAACAGTTGGACTGTCAAAACATAGTTTATATACCAGCAATAAATCCAAATGAAAAAGTGGTCCCAAACGGAAAAGTTATTGTGTAAGGTCTCATAAAAACCCCATTAGTTTTTTTACCTGAATTTCTTTCGATTTATTGGATTTATTGGATTTATCGTCCTTCTTGGATGAAGGATTTACCCTCGAGGAGAATTTATTGGTATAGTTGGATTGGATGTTGATTCTTGGATTTGGAATGATTGGTAGAGATCTTTTATCTTCAAAAAAAAAAAATTGCTTTACACTTTTTCAGTTCCGACTGGAGCTATACTCGTTGTTTTCTATATATTTATTATTATTGTTATTATTATTATCATTATTATTATTATTACAGTTGTTGTTGTTGTTGTTGTTATTATTATTATATATTATTATTGTTGTTGTTGTTATTATTATTATTATTATTATTAGTAGTAGTAGTAGTAGTAGTAGTAGTAGTGTTGTTGTTGTTGTTGTTGTTGTTATTATTATTATTATTATTGTTGTTGTTGTTGTGGTTATTATTATTATCATCAACATTATGGATATTATTATTATTATTATTATTATTATTATTATTATTATTATTATTATTATTATTACCTCCGCCCAGGAGGTTATGCAATTAAAGATTTAAGATTTAAAGGCGGCTCATGAATGGCAGAGGCAAGGGTCAGTGACACTGCTCTATCAAGCAGTACAATGCCCTAGATACTGACCATATATACATATGATCAGCACCCAAGCCCCTTCTCCACCCAAGACAGGACCAAGGAGGGCCAGGCAATGGCCTATAGGCTACCCGAAACTCACAAGGGAGATTGCAGACACTACAAGAAACCATCGAGCTATAGCGTATCTCGAACCCCAGTCAGGCAGAATACCAGGCCGGGACGTTACCAATATGGCTGCTGAGGTCTATATCATTGCCACGTGTTATTATGAATTATTGTTATTTTTTTTACTTTTAAGTTTTTTATTTTCCATTTATATTTTTCTTCTGATCTTTTTATTTCTCATTGGTATTTTTTTTCCTGGTCTTTATTTTCGCTTTCAACCCAAGACTTTCTTATTATATCATCATATCTGTTTTTATTGGTCCATATCAATTTTCTTTACTGGCCAAATACGAAGTGAAATTATCTGTAATTTTTAGGGTATTATTCCATATTTGTATATTCTCCTTCCACTTACTTTTATCCAATTTTATACCAACATATGTTCTCACTGAAACAAAAATTTATGTTTTTTTAACCATTTCAGTTTCAGTCTATTACAAAGTACAAGAGTATAAGTCACCTATCTAAAGAGGCTTTTACTGCTAATCTTAACATCCCGAACTGGTTTATTTATATCTTCAATGTTTCATTTATTTATTTATTCATTTATTTATTAATTTATCTGTTCGTTGAGTTATACATTTATCTATTTATTCACTTATTCAATTTTAAGTTTACCCTTCTTTCATTACTTCTAATTATTTTTATATTTGATTATTCATTCAACCCATTATTAATTTATTCAATTATTTTCGTCATTTAATCATTTATTATTTATTGAATATTAAAGAATTCCTTAACTTTGTTGGACCGGGGTTCGAGACCCACTTAAGCTCGATAGTTTCTAGTAGTGTCTGCAACCTCACCATCAATGTGAGCTAGGGATGGGAGTTTTGGGGAAGCCTATAGGTCTACCTACTGAGTCATCATCAGCCATTGCCTCGCCCTCCCTGGTCTTAGCTGATAGAGAGGGGCTTTGGGCGTTGATCATATATATATATATACTGTATATATATATATATATATATATATATATATATATATATATATATATATATATATATGATCAGTCTCTAGGGCATTGTCACTATTCCTTGAGGTGGGAGTTTGGGGGAGCCTATAGGTCTACCTGCTGAGTCATCATCAGCCACTGCCTGGCCCTCCCTGGTCCTAGCTGATCGAGAGGGGCTTGGGGCTAATCATATGCACTGTCCCTTGCTTCTGTAATTCATGTCTGACCTTTAAACCTGATAGTTCATTTACCTCACAATAAGAAAAAAGGTAATTTCAACTTGGTAAAGTTTCATAAAGAGAATACATTCTCCAAAACTAAATGTTTTACAGAAACATATATTTCCTTTCAATATATCAGGTTCTTTGAAGTAAATACATCCGGTTCTTTGAAGTAAATACATCTGGCTCTTTGAAGTAAATACATCTGGTCCTTTGAAGTAAATACATCGCAATATTGGAACGCGTTATGCGTCACATTGAATCAAATTAGTCATTGTCTTTTTCCCCAGTCTCCTTTTCATGTTTCATATCGGAACTACTGCTGCCATCTGTTGCAGAAAATGGGCAATAAATTCTCTCGACAATGGGAGCAAGACTCCTCCGGCAATTATATCCATTTAAGGATGATAGGAAATTGAGATATTGGAAATACTGCGTCCTTTGGAGACGAGAGGAACAATTAAAGAAAGAATCAAATATTCCTTTATTGAATTTTGAAAGAACCTCTGAAGGAGTCAAGGGAAATGAGAGATACACGTAAAAGAGCAAGGTGGCTGGCGCTTGTGGTATACACAGAATAAATTTTTGGGATATATTTAATATTTTGTCATTCCATAAATACAGGAATGAATTCAGAGGACATCAGTTTAAAAGTCAGTCATGAATGGCAGAGGCAGGGGACAGTGATAATGTCCTGGCTAGCTTTACAATGCCATAGAGAATGATCAAATAGGACTAGGGATAGGGTTAGCCAGGCAATGGCTGCCTGACGCTTGTGGTATACACAGAATAAATATTGGAATAGATTTATCATTTTGTTATTCCACAAATACATTGACAATGCCCTAGCTAGCTTGACAATGCCAAAGAGAATGACCATATAGGACTAGGGAGGGCCAGGCAATAGCTGTTGATGACTCAGCAGATAGACCCATAGGACCCATATGCTCCCCCAAACTCCCCATCCTTAGCTTACAAGAATGATGAAGTTACAGGCACTACAGGAAACTATCGAGCTGGGACAGGACCCGAACCCCAGTCCGGCAGATCACCAGGCGGGGATGTTTCTAGCTATTAGAGTCCTTATGTCCATATGTTCTACGAATAACAAAATCCATGAAGAGGATAAACAACATAGGTGACAACACATTTCCTTGGAGTATTCTGCTATTATTATTGTTAAAAGTATCAAAATTATTATTATTATTATTATTATTATTATTATTATTATTATTATCATCTCACCTTCAATAACCAGTTTCACAACAACAACAATAACGACAATAACAATAACAAACGTAGCCGTTTCTAGTCCACTGTTGGACAAATGCCCATGTCAATCCATGTCTGGGGTTTGGCCAGTTTTCATCACCACGCTGGCCAGTGGGGATTGGTGATGGTGGGAGATTTTCATCTAATAGCTCACAGCAAAACGACCTAATATGGGTGGCCCTGGATTATAGAATTAATAATAATGTATTTCAAACATTTTTTTGAATACTAACTATTTATAGCACCTCTCTTATCCTGCATTAGTTTTGAGGATTTAAAGGACACTCATGAGCTTCAGAATTTCCTAGAAGCCATATATACAATATGATCAGCTCCAAATGCCAATCTCCATCCAAGCTAGGTCTAGGGAGAGCCAGGAAATGGCTGCTAGTGACTCAGCAGGTAGATGTATAGACTTCCTCAAAACCTCCCATCACTAACTTCCCCAAGTGTCATTATATTAAAAGCCTTTTTAAATTCAAATTCCTACACAAAAGTTCAAAGTTGCAGCAAATGTTTTTATGTTGAACAGGCTGGCATAAGTCTTTTTTATAGTTTATATGTGAAAGATGTTTTGATGTTGTTACTGTTTTTAAAATATTTTGTCTTAATTGTTCATTATATCTCATATCGTTTCATATCGTTTATCTATTTCCTTATTTCCTTTCCTCACTGGGCTATTTTCCCTGTTGGAGCCCTTGGGCTTATAGCATCTTACTTTTCCAACTAGGGTTGTAGCTTAGCTAATAATAATAATAATAATAATAATAATAATAATAATAATAATAATGGGAAAAAAATTGATGTAAAATTTTAACTATTGGGGAGATGTAACTTTAATCTGAAACTATTCTTAATATTTTTTTTCCTTTGTAAAAGATCAATAGGCCTAATGATATTTCTTATAATATATATATATATATATATATATATATATATATATATATACCTATTATTTTTCAGAAAATAAAAGGACTTTATTAAGAAATAGTAGTATTACCATCAAATTTCCAATGCACTTTATCGGTTTTCCTGGGAAAAAAATTCAACTTCGAAATCGTTAAAAGTAGATTATTATTATTATTATTATTATTATTATTATTATTATTATTATTATTATTATTATTATTATTATTAGCGAAGCTGCAACCCTAGTTTGAAAAGCAAGATGCTATAAGTCAAGGTCTCCAACTGGGAAAAATGTCCAAGTGAGGTAAGGAAATAAGGAAATGAATAGGCTACAAGAGAAGTAATAAACAATTAATATGAAATATCTTAAGAACACTAACAATATTAAATAGTCCTCCATATATAAACTATAAAGAGAGAGTTATGTCATCCTGTTTAAACATAAAAACATTCGTTGCAATGTTGAATATTTCAGATGTAAAGTTCTTTTATCCGTTTGAAGGTTACTCCCAGCTCATGTAGACCGATGGAAGCCTATATTTTAACGATCTCGATTAAAATGATGATATTATACAACCTATGTTGTTTTATTTACTATAAACTAGATTTACCCATCATATATTTGCTTATCTAATTAGTTCGGTATGCATAGCTAGGCTCTTTGTCCCAGGAGTCACGAAAATGGCTTGACATTCGTGGATTTTTATACATTGTTATTTACGTAAAAATAAACCTATTTTACCGGGTTATGAATTATCCCTTATATATCACGTATGGTAATTGTTGATATATGTTAAATTTGTGCGTGATTAGAATCGAAATTAACGAGTAATTTGTTTAAAACCGTTAGTTTTCACAGCGTCACTGATCCACTCGAAGTGTAACAACCCTGGTTGTTTCGTGAGAGTAAACATGGCGTCGGTGTTTTCAAATTTCTCCGCTATTTTCTTCGTCTTCCAACACCACGAATGAACTGGGATCGTCATGCAGTTAAGGTAATGTAAAATGAATGCTTTTATGTATATTGTATAAAGTTAATACGTATTAGGTGTACTGTGGACATCAGAAATCTGCCGTTTGCAATATGTTAGGTTACTTAGCATTAATCCTGAGAATGTTAGTCTTATGTTTTCACAGATTTCATAATTCCATTATTCAAACGGGCTTTACACGGTCAAACGGTTCGTCGAACTCAGTTCTCGAACCTGCTTCTCAAACGGTTCGAAGAGCTGGTAGAGTCAAGTCACAAATACATAAGGTTTGCGGACAAAAGTCAGGCGAGAACAGACTTTTCTTCAAACCGTTCGACGAACGTGTTCGATATAGTACCCAGTTCACACGTTCAAACATCATTCAAACGGGATTTACACGGTCAAACGGTTCGCCGAACTCTGTTCTCGAACCTGCTTGTCAAACGGTTTGAAGAGCTGGTGGAGTCAAGTCACAAATACATAAGGTTTGCGGACAAAAGTCAGGCGAGAACAGACTTTTCTTCAAACCGTTCGACGAACGTGTTCGACATAATACTCCGTTCACACTTTCGAACATCACTTCAAACTTGTCTGTCACACCAAGTTCGACGAAACGGGTTTAGGCAGTTAGGACTTGAAGTTTTCCATTGCTTACATCTGTGCCATCACAGATCTCATAATTCCATTATTCAAACGGGGTTTACACGGTCAAACGGTTCGTCGAACTCGGTTCTCGAACCTGCTCGTCAAACGGTTTGAAGAGCTGGTGGAGTCAAGTCACAAATACATAAGGTTTGCGGACTAAAGTCAGTCGAGAACAGACTTTCTTCAAACCGTTCGACGAACGTGTTCGACGAACGTGTTCGACATAATACCCAGTTCACACGTTCAAACATCATTCAAACGGGCTTTACACGTCAAACGACTCGTTGAACTCTGTTCTCGAACCTGCTTGCCAAACGGTTTGAAGAGCTGGTTGAGTCAAGTCACAAATACATAAAGTTTTCGGACAAAAGTCAGACGAGAACAGACTTTTCTTCAAACCGTTTGAAGAACGTGTTCGACATAATACCCAGT
>NC_090754.1:53027178-53035272 GCF_036898095.1 Palaemon carinicauda
ACACATATATATATATATATATATATATATATATATATATATATATATATATACATAAATATATGTTTTAATGTATTGCATATCGATAAATATACATCGAGAAATATATTTCTATCAAAAATGATTCATTCGAATAATCATCTGGAAAAATCCTGAGAAATAACCGAAGGTGTCCATTATAAACAGCCAGTATTAAGACGATGTGTACTAATTCAATTCGCATTAAGTTATCACATTAGGGAAAAGGTCTTATCGTAAAAGCACGAGCGAGAGAGAGAGAGAGAGAGAGAGAGAGAGAGAGAGAGAGAGAGAGAGAGAGAGAGAGAGAGAACGTAAAAGGCTTAATAGAATAAGTCAGGAAATGAACATACAATACTTAAATCCGTCACAGATGTAAAAGGTCAGATTTTATGAAAATCCCTGATCAAAGGGATTATATCATGCTAGCGTACTCCACCCGTCAAAAATTATGATTAAATATTTAGGTTTATTCGTTCGTTCGTTTGTGTAAGAACGCCTTGCCTATAGCAAGACACGGGCTCTTGCCCGTAAGAGAGAAATATTTAGGTATAGTCCATTTCTTTTAGCGAGGCAGATTTGCACCAACTCGCAACGGTGCCCTGTTTAGCTCGGAAAAGTTTCCTGATCGCTGATTGGTTAGAATTATCTTGTCCAGCCAATCAGCGATCAGGAAACTTCTGACTGGACATCCTTTCATAATGAAATAGTCTTTCTGAAGCAGCATTTCAAGGATAACTGTTTTCCAACTAAAATATTTTATAGATTAGTTAACAAATTTCTGACCAAACATTACCAACCTAAACTTCAAGTTCCTACAGTACCAAAAATGATTTTCTATGCCTCTTTGCCTTTTATTAATAACGGAAAATATGGGAAACAAATTAAAAAGGTCATTTTAAACAATTTTCCAAGTCTGGATTTTAAACTTATTTTTAAGAATCCCCTGACAGTGGGATCTATGTTTAGAATTAAGGATTCTCTCCCCGACCTAATGCGTTCTTCGGTGGTCTATATGTTTACTTGTCCGAGATGTAATCTCGGAAATTATGTGGGTTCCACAAAAAGACTGCTGAAAGTTCGCATAGATGCGCATCGGGGAGTGAGACATAGAACTGGATGTGCGCTCAAAACCAAAGAATTCTCAACCATCAGAGAACATGCAAGTAAATGCAAGACCAACATTGCATATAAAAACTTTGAAATCATAGCTCAAGCGCCAAATAACTCCTCTCTACTAGTATTGGAATCGTTAATGATTAAAGAAAAGGCTCCTACACTAAACAGCCAATTATCCTCTGTCCCCCTCCACATCGCTTAAGCTGGCAAATTTAGAATTTTCCTCCTGAGTACTGTCCTTCAGATAGTCACTCAGTACTCTAGTCTGTTCCAGACAGGTTGGTCTCCTTAGACAATTTTGATTTTTGTATATTTAATTTTAAGATACTTTTCTTTTAGTTAATATTTTTATCTCCATATTTTACTTGTAACTGTGTTTATAATTTCAATTTTGATTTTGACTGTGTTTTTTGTATTTTATATATTTTTACTGAGTTTTGCTTATAATGTTTTTTATGTCCATTTTAGCCTTGATAATGGGATGAGTCCTGAAACGTCGGCACCAATAAATTGAAAGATGTTGTCCAGACTATTCGTCCTCCTTTTTATTTTATCTTTGAAGCTCGCCAGGAGCAACGACCTACCTCAATATATATATATATATATATATATATATATATATATATATATATATATATATATATATATATATATATACTGTACATATATATATATATATATATATATATATATATATATATATATATATATATATATATATCTTCTACACATACAAAGACTATCATTCCTAACATTTCCTTAAAAGAAGAATTTTACCGTAAAACGAAAATCGACTCCCTATGGCTGAAAAATTCTCCTTTACTTCTAAAATAGAATGATTTAAAAAGTATTTATTTTGTAAACAAAATACTGCACACTTTCATTTTCCTCCAAGAAAACCCTGATTTCCCGAGCGGAAAGTAACTGCGTCCAAAAATTGGAAAAGAGAGAGAGAGAGAGAGAGAGGAGAGAGAGAGAGAGAGAGAGAGAGAGAGAGAGAGAGAGAGAGAGAGAGAGAGAGAGAGAGAGGCAGGCTCGTATGAAATAGTTATCAGGTAGTGAAAGAAGTATTCCTTATATGTACGGATGATATCTGTTTTATTAATTGTATTGAAAATGATGATACGTTTATTATGATTATTTATTTTTGGTTATTTGTGATATTTATTTAAAGCTGATAAGTTTATCTACGGGTTATACTATATGTATGTATGTGTATGTATGTATGTATATATATATTTATATATATATATATATATATATATATATATATATATTTATATACATATGTATATATATATATATATATATATATTTATATATATATGTATATATATATATATATATATATATATTTATTTATTTATCTATATACATATATGCATATATATATATGTATATATATATATATATATACTCTTCTCTCTCTCTAATTATTTAAATTTATATATATATATATATATATATATATATATATATTTATACTCTTCTCTCTCTATCTATTTAAATTTATATATATATATATATATATATATATATATATATATATATATATATATATATATATATATATATACATACATACATACAGTACATACATACATATATAATTTGTCTTATCCACCTTTCAAATTACTCCCAACAAACTTTCTTTCTCATTGAACAATACCAACGAAAAATATCTTCCTACAGATATAAATTTTAATCCTTCAAATAAAATTCTCCACCAATCATACGGAGTATTGCTCCAAGATGTTTCGTAACACGTTCCAGACACGTTGATGAAGCACGAGGAAGCAATAAATCATGTGGCAGGTCAGTGAGGCAGAATCTCTTGCTCCCATATATCTCCCTCGGGTGCAATAGCCTTTATCTTGAATAGGGTTTTAACTTTTAAGGTAAATTACCTTAGTTTCAGGTAATTTGTACGGTTTCAGGGAAACTTTTAAGGTAATTATACCTTAGTTTCAGGTAATTTGCATGGTTTCAAGGTAATTCTTAAGGTATTATTTGTAAGGTAATTTTGGTTTTACTAGCTTCAAATTTAGGGAAGTTAGGAACGATTTAAGGTAATCTAGGGTAATGATATTTGTAATGTAATTTCGGTTTTACTAGCTTCAAATTTAAGGAAGTTAGGAACTATTTAAGGTAATCTAGGGTAATAATATTTGCTTCAAATTTAAGGAAGTTGGGAAAGATTTAAGGTAATATAGGGTAATGATAATTGTGAGGTAATTTTGGTTTTACTAGCTTGAAATTTAAGGAAGTTGGGAAAGCTTTAAGGTAATCTAGGGTAAAAAGCAGCAGCATCTAAGGTAATAGCTACGCATTCTAGTTTCAACCCTGACCAATTCCCTAATTTCGCAAGAGGGTCTGCCCCTCTCTTTTATTCTTCTCCTGTACTTCTCTTTCTCCCTATTTCCTTAATCTTTCCCATCCAGAGTACCTGCCTTTGAGCTATAAACTGGATTGTATCCAGGGGTACTCTTCCTTTCCCCATATTCCCCACTTCCCTATTCTTATTATTGTTGTTGTTCAACCCTGATATTCTAGAAGTGCTATAAATCTTCGTGAGTCATATTTCCCCTCTTTCGAGCCGTGTTGTGATATCCAGGGAGGTATAGTTAATGGATGTTAAGTTGTTAAATGGTTTTATGTCTTTGTGTGATTTTTTAATCATTTGAAAGATTTCTGGTTGATGATAAGGATGAAAGGTATCGAGGTGATATTGTTGTTACATTAAGTTTTCGTCTTTGAAGGAATATATATATATATATATATATATATATATATATATATATATATATATATGCATGAATACATACACACATATATATACATATATATGTATATATATGTGTGTGTATGTGTATGTGTACGTGTGTGTTATTTATATACATATACATACATATACACACATATATCTATATATATATATATATATATATATATATATATATATATATATATATGTATGTATGTATGTGTATGTGTGTACGCATGCATGTATATATATATATATATATATATATATATATATATATCATATATATATATATATATATATATATATCATATATATATATATATATATATATATATATATATATATATATATTTATTTAATGTATTACATATCGATAAAATCTACATCAAGAAATTAATTTCTGTCAAAAATGATTAATTCGAATAATCATCTGGAAAAATCCTGAGAAATAACCGAAGGAGTCCATTATAAACAGCCAGTATTAAGACGGTGTGTACTAATTCAAATCGCATTAAGTTATCACATAAAGGAAAAAGGTCTTATCGTAAAAGCACGAGCGAGAGAGAGAGAGAGAGAGAGAGAGAGAGAGAGAGAGAGAGAGAGAGAGAGAGAACGTGAAAGGCTTAGTAAAATAAGTCAAGAAATGGACATACAATACTTAAATCCGTAACAGAGGTCGAAGGTGAGATTTTATAAAAATCCCTGATCAAAGTGATTATATCTTACTAGTATACGCCACCCGTCAAAAATGATGATTAAATATTTAGGTTTATTCGTTCGTTTGTTTGTTTAAGAACGCCTTGCCTATAGCAAAACACGGGCTCTTGCCTGTAAGAGAGAAATATTTAGGTATAGTCCATTTCTTTTAGCGAGGCAGATTTGCACCAACTCGCAGCGGTGCCCTTTTAGCTCGGAAAAAGTTTCCTGATCGCTGATTGGTTAGGATTATCTTGTCCAACCAATCAGCGATCAGGAAACTTTTCCGAGCTAAAAGGGCACCCCTGCGAGTCGGTGCAAATATGCCTCGCTAAAAGAAATGGACTATAGATATGTACACACTGATTCAACCCTTCCCACCCCCTCCCCCTCTCCTAGCTACAACCCGCTGGTTCGGGAATTTGTGGGAGATTGTAGTTTCTAAGTGTATATCTTGAAGTACCCTATCTCAACAGGGCATGACTACTCCCTCTCCCCATTTTTGCTCAGTGTGGTAGGAAAGAAATATATTTATATATAGTGCATATAGCCAAATACTTCCTCTTTATTATAAGAGTTTTTATTATTATTATTATTATTATTATCATTATTATTATCATTATTATTATCATTTCTATCATTATTATTATCATCATCATTATTATATCTATCATTATTATTATTATTATTATTATTATTTTTATCATAATGGTTACTATTTATTATTATTATTATTTTTATCATAATGGTTACTATTTATTATTATTATTATTATTATTATTATTATTATTATTATTATTAGATCTTGAAATATTACTTTATGTTCGCCTCAAAGAAAACTTAATCTTCTTTTGTAAAATGGACTTAATTTACAGTAAGTTTGATCATAACTTTTCCCTCAAGAAAAAATAAAATTTATTTAAAACTTTGTCTATTTACAAAATCATATTTGTATTACAATTTTTATTTTATCATTTTAGTCTTTGAAGGAAATAGAAAAAGTCGAACCATAAAAATGTAATGGTGAAAATATTTTATTTTCAATAAAAGGCTTAAGAAATATTTACAAAGTTACTCTTGTGTGTTGTTTTAAAACAATAGAAATTCACTTCATGGAATTATTCTGAAATATAGTGTTTTCTTTGAGCAATAGTTCGTGAGTTGCCAGATATGATTTTTGTTGGTACGGAAAACAAATATTTAAACAACTGCTTATTTACAGATGTTTTTCAATCTCTCTCTCTCTCTCTCTCTCTCTCTCTCTCTCTCTCTCTCTCTCTCTCTCTCTCTCTCTCTCTCTCTCTCTCTCATCTAAATTGGACATTATACCATTCCTCATCTATTTCGTCACCACCTCTCTCTCTCTCTCTCTCTCTCTCTCTCTCTCTCTCTCTCTCTCTCTCTCTCTCTCTCTCTCTCTCTGCCAGGAGGTAATATTTATCAAGTTGGAGATTATATCATTCATCATCTATTTCGTCTTATACCTCTCTCTCTCTCTCTCTCTCTCTCTCTCTCTCTCTCTCTCTCTCTCTCTCTCTCTCTCTCTCTCTCTCTCTCTCCATTGAAATGTTCCCTTCCATCTTCCCGAACATCATTTGAGATGGAAATCTTTATAGAATATAAAGAATGAATCTTATTATCTGGGGGAAGAAAGACTTTTCATTGGTCGTTCATCAGCTCACAAATATATCTTAGATATTCGAAGGTATTCCTCTTCTTTCCAAATGTATTTAATTTTTTTTTCTTATATTATTGCGTTATACTAGAGAGATATACCAATAATTTGGGTTTAGTTAACAATGATATATGGTATTTATTATAAAAACGCGAAAATTATAAGGTGATTATTTCTTTAAAAACGCGAAAATGATATGGTAATTATTTTGAAATAACTCGAAAATGATATAGTAATTATTTTAATAAATGCAAAAATATGTTAATTATTTTGAAAAACGCGAAAATTATAAGGTGATTATTTCTTTAAAATCGCGAAAATGATATGGTAATGATTTTGAAATAACTCAAAAATGATATAGTAATTATTTTAATAAATGCGAAAATGATATGTTAATTATTTTGAAATAACTCAAAAATGGTATGGTAATTATTTTAAGAAACGCGAAAATGATATGTAATCATTCTAATAAACGCGAAAATGATATGTTAATTATTTTGAAATAACTCAAAAATAGTATGGTAATTATTTTGATAAATTGAAAATGATATGTTAATTATTTTGAAATAACTCAAAAATGATATAGTAATTATTTTAATAAATGTGAAAATGATATGTTATTTATTTTAAAAACGTGAAAATTATAATGTAATTATTATAAAAAACGCGAAAATATGATAATTATTTAGAAAAACGCAAAAATGCCACGGTAATTATTTTAGAAAACGGGAAAAGGATTTAGTAATTTTTTTTGAAAATGCGGAAATGATATGACAATTATTTTTCAAAAAGCGAAAACTTTCAACTTCACCAGAACGTGAAACCTTTACAGATTTTCTAATATATAAATATTTCGGTTGTGATAACTTACCGGCAACGTCCATGCCTGGCGATCTCTTGGATTGGGGTTCGAAACCCTCTCAAGCTCGATCGTTGCCTCTATTGTAGGCAAATTCACCATCCATGTGAGCTGATGATGTTGAGTTTAGGGGAGCCTATAGGTTTACCTGCTGAGTCATCAAAAGCCATTGCCTGGCCCTCCCTGGTCATCAGCATATTCTAGGTCTGCTAATTTCCTATCACCAATCCAGTCCAATCCTTCTCTACCATCATCAACTGTTCTACGCATTACAAAACCCATGAGGATAAACAACATAGGTGACAACACATTCCCTTGGAGTACACCACTGTTCACCGGAAATTCATTTGATGGAGTGTCAGTCTCTAGTGCATTGTCACTGACCCTTGCCTTTGCCATGCATAAGTGACTTTTTAAACCTTTAATAGTATTTATCCCGTAAAGAAAAATAGGTAGTTATAGAAATATATATTGTCTCTAGTAAAAAAAAATGCAATACTCTTCACTGAAGATTATTTTTAAATCACCCATGAAAACACCTCTCTCTCTCTCTCTCTCTCTCTCTCTCTCTCTCTCTCTCTCTCTCACACGTGACGGTGAATCCTAAGATAATTAAACGCAACATTCCTGACATATTTATCATCAGCTGTTACTAGTCCACCGCAGGACAAAGGCCTCAGGCATGTCCTTCCGCACACGTCTGTTTATGGTCTTTCTTAGCTTGTCTAAACCCCCAAATTTTCTTAGCTTGTCTAAACACCCAAATTTTCTTAGCTCATCAATTAATTGTCTTCTCCTCCTTACCCTGCTTATTTTGCACTTATATATCGCTAACACTTGATTTTAATAAATGATATCAAACCACTATGGCATTTCATATCGAATTCTACCTTTGGGAATGTATATCAACTGGAAATTCATTTATGGTAAATGCTTCTGGCTGAGCAAGGATTCGAACCT
>NC_090754.1:53040772-53048272 GCF_036898095.1 Palaemon carinicauda
CGTTTGACCGTGTAAAGCCCGTTTGAATGATGTTTGAACGTGTGAACTGGGTATTATGTCGAACACGTTCGTCGAACGGTTTGAAGAAAAGTCTGTTCTCGCCCGTTTGACCGTGTAAAGCCCGTTTGAATGATGTTTGAACGTGTGAACTGGGTATTATGTCGAACACGTTCGTCGAACGGTTTGAAGAAAAGTCTGTTCTCGCCTGACTTTTGTCCGCAAACCTTATGCATTTGTGACTTGACTCCATCAGCTCTTCAAACCGTTTGACAAGCAGGTTCGAGAACAGAGTTCGACGAGCCGTTTGAATAATGGAATTATGAGATATATGATGGCACAGATTTAAGCGGGGAATTCAAAAACATAAGCCTAACATTCTCAGGATTAATGCTAAGTAACCTAACATATTGCAAACGGCAGGTTTCTGATGTCCACAGTACACCTAATACGAATTAACTTTATCCAATATGCATAAAAGCATTCATTTTACATTACCTTAACTGCATGACGATCCCCGTTCATTCGTGGTGTTGGAAGACGAAGAAAATAGCGGAGAAATTTGAAAACACCGACGCCATGTTTACTCTCATGAGACAATCAGGATTGTTACACTTCGAGTGGATCAGTGACGCTGTGAAAACTAACGGTTTTAAACAAAATACTCGTTAATTTCGATTCTAATCACGCATAAATTTAACATATATCAACAATTACTATACGTGATATATAGGGGATAATTCATAACCCAGTAAAATAGGTTTATTTTTACGTAAATAACAATGTATAAAAATACACGAATGTCAAGCCATTTTCGTGACTCCTGGGACAAAGAGCCTAGCTATGCATACCGAACTTATTAGATAAGCAATTATATGATTGGTAAATCTAGTTTATAGTAAATAAAGCAACATATGTTGTATAATATCAATATTTTAATCGAGATTGTTTAAATATAGGCTTCCATTGGTCTACATGAGCTGGGAGTAACCTACGAACGAATAAGAGAAATTTACATCTGAAATATTCAACATTGCAACGAATGTTTTTATGTTTAAACAGGATGACATAACTCTCTCTTTATAGTTTATATGGAAGACTATTCAATATTGTTACTATTCTTTAAATATTTCATATTAATTGTTTATTATTTCTCTTGTAGCCTATTCATTTCTTTATTTCCTTTCCTCACTGGGCTATTTTTCCCATTTGGAGAACTTGACTTATAGCATCTTGCTTTTCTAACTAGGGCTATAGCTTAGCTAATAATAATAATAATAATAATAATAATAATAATAATAATAATAATCTACTTTAATAGGTTTCGAATTTGAACAACTTTTATTTTTTCGAAGAAAATCGATAATTTGCATTGGAAATTTGATGTTAGTGTTACTCTTCTTTTATTTTCTGAGAGATAATAAGTATATATGTATATATATATATATATATATATATATATATATATATATAAGAAATCTCATTAGGCCTACTGATTTTTTACAAATAAAAAATACCATTATTGAAATTAGTTCAAGATTAAAAAGCCTTCCAGAAAGTTACTTCTCCCCAATAGTCAAAATTTTACCTCATTTTTTCTTTCTCATTATTATTATTATTATTATTATTATTATTATTATTATTATTATTATTATTAGCTAAGCTACAACACTAGTTGGATAAGCAAGATGCTATAAGCCCAAGGGCTCCAACAGGGAAAAATAGCCCAGTGAGGAAAGAAAATAAGGAAATAGATAAACGATATGAGATATAATGAACAATTAAGACAAAATATTTTAAAAACAGTAACAACATCTAAACATATCTTTCAAATATAAACTATAAAAAGACTTATGTCAGCCTGTTCAACATAAAAACATTTGCTGCAACTTTGAACTTTTGTGTAGGAGTTAGACTTTGCAAAAAGGCTTTTAATATAATGACACTTGGGGAAGTTAGAGATGGGAGGTTTTGAGGAAGTCTATACATCTACCTGCTGAGTCACTAGCAGCCTTTGTCTGGCTCTCCCTAGACCTAGCCTGGTTGGAGATTGGCATTTGGAGCTGATCTTATTGTATACAAGGCTTCTAGGAAATTCTGAAGCTCATGAGTGTCCTTTAAATCTTTAAAACCAATGCAGGATAAGAGAGGGTGCTATAGATAGTTAGTATTCGATAAAATGTTTGAAATACTTCCTTATTATTAATTCTATAAGCCAGGGCCACCCATACTAGGTTGGTTTGCTGTGTATGATAAAACAAATCTCCCACCATCACCAATCCCCACTAGCCAGCGTGGTGATGAAAACTGGCCAAACCCCAGACATGGATTGTCATGTCTGAGGCTTTAGTCCTGCTGTGGACTAGAAATGGCAGCGTTTGTTGTTATTGTTGTTATTGTTGTTGTTGTGAAACTGGTTATTGATGGTGAAATGATATGTAACTGACATTTAATAATAATAATAATAATAATGACAATTTTGATACTTTCAGAAATAATAATAGCGGAGTACTCCAAGGGAATTTGTTGTCACCTATGTTGTTTATCCTCTTCATGGATTTTGTTATTCGTAGAACATATGGACATATGATAAGGACTCTAATAGCTAGAAACGTCCCCGCCTGGTGATCTGCCTGACTGGGGTTCGAATCCTGTTCCAGCTCGATAGTTTCCTGTAGTGCCTGTAACTTCATTATCCTTGTGAGATAAGGATGGAGAGTTTGGGGGAGCCCATAGTTCTATCTTCTGAGTCATCAGTAGCCATTGCCTGTCCCTCCCTAGTCCTATATGGTCATTCTCTAAGGCATTGTCCAGATAGCTAAGGCGTTTTCACTGTCCCTTGCCTCTGCCATTCATAATTGACATTTAAACTGATGTCTTATGAATTTATTCCTATATTTGTGGATAACAAAATGTTAAATCTATTCCAATACTTATTCTGTGTATACCACAAGCGCCAGCCACCTTACTCTTTCATATGTATCTCTCATTTCCCTTGACTCCTTCAGAGGTTATTTCAAAATTCAATAAAGGAATATTTGATTCTTTCTTTAATTGTTCCTCTCGTTTCCAAAGGACGCAGTATTTCCAATATCTCAATTTCCTATCATCCTTAAATGGATATAATTGCCGGAGGAGTCTTGCTTCCATTGTCGAGAGAATTTATTGCCCATTTTCTGCAACAGATGGCAGCAGTAGTTCCGATATGAAACATGAAAAGGATACTGGGGAAAAAGACAATGACTAATTTGATTCAATATGACGCATAACGAGTTCCAATGTTGCGATGTATTTACTTCAAAGGACCAGATGTATTTACTTCAAAGAGCCAGATGTATTTACTTCAAAGAACCTGATATATTGAAAGGAGATATATGTTTCTATAAAATATTTAGTTTTGGAGAATGTATTCCCCTTATGAAACTTTACCAAGTAGAAATTACCTTTTTTCTTATTGTGAGGTAAATGAACTATCAGGTTTAAAGGTCAGGTATGAATTAGAGAGGCAAGGGAAAGTGATCATATATGCAGCCTCTCCCCATCAGCTAGGACCAGGGAGGGCCAGGCAATGGCTGCTGATGACTCAGCAGGTAGACCTATAGGCTCCCCAAAAACTCCCATCCCTAGCTCATAAGGATGGTGAGGTTGCAGACACTACTAGAAACTATCGAGCTTAAGTGGGTCTCGAACCCCAGTCCAACAAAGTTAAGGAATTATTTAATATTCAATAAATAATAAATTATTAAACAACGAAAATAATTGAATAAATGAATAATCGGTTGAATGAATAATCAAATATAAAGATAAATAGAATTAATGAAAGAAGGGTAAACTTAAAATTGAATAAGTGAATAAATAGATAAATGTATAACTAAACTAACAGATAAATAAATAAATAAATGAATAAATAAATAAATGAAATTTTGAAGAGGAAAAGGAAGAGAGAGAGAGAGAGAGAGAGAATCCTTAAATTCATATATAAAATTCTTCTCTTTTCCGCCTAAGTTATTTCGCAGAGTCCCGTCTACATCATTATCACTAATTCAATTGTCAGATTTGATGTAATGGAATTTTTCACTATTTCTGCTGCCTACGCATCCTTTCACTATCTGGGGCATTGATAATGGTGAGCGGTGAGAATTTTCCACATGGGTTGTGGTAGCCTATTGGTAACGTCTCTGTCTGGTATTCTGCCTGACTGGGGTTCGAGACACGCTATAGCTAGATAGCTAGATGGTTTCTTGTAGTGTCAGCAATTTCAACATCCTTGTGAGCTAAAGGAGCCTATAGGTCTACCTGCTGAGTCATCAGGTGCCATTGCCTGGCCCTCCCTGGTCCAAACTTATTTGAGAGGGAGATTGGGGCTGTCTATAGATCTATCTGCTGAGTTATCAGCTGCCATTGCCTGGCCCTCCCTGGTCTTAGCGTGGGTGGAGAGTGTCTTGGGTGCTAATCATAGGTATATGTGGTCAGTCTCTAGGACATTGTCCTGCTAGGGTATTCTCACTGTCCTTTGCCTCTGCCATTCATGAGCAACCTTTAAAGACATCTTAAATGCTTTAAAGGCAGCTCATGAATGGCAGAGGCAAAGGACAGTGACATTGCTATATCAAGCAGGACAATACCCTAGAGAATGACTATATTACATATGATCAGCGCCAAATCCCCCTCTCCACACAAGCTAGGACCAAGGAGGGCCAGTCAGTGGCTGCTGATAACTCAGCAGATAGACCTATAGGCTCCCCTAAACACCCCATTCTTAGCTCACAAAGATGGTGAGGTTGCAGCGGCCAAAGGAACTAACTCAAACCCCAGTCTAGCAGTCACCAGGCTAGGACGTTACCAACAGGCCACCACAACCCTAAAACTTATAGAAGGGAATTCGTAGCTCTTTAAGTTACGCTTCAGTTCACTTAGCATTCTGAGAATAAATATTACAGCAACAGTTAGAAATTTTCTGGGTACCAGGATGATGAATGTCAGCTGACCGGTTTTGTTTACGCTATTTTCCTGCAGCTCCTCGAACCCCGAGCTCGTAGTGTGACGCTACAAACACTTTCGCTTACGAGCATCGGCTGGACGTTGGCCAAAACCTCGAGCAAGAAAGGACTCGTGTGATTCAAACTTTAGTCTTAATGTAAGCTAAGGATATTATTATTATTATTATTATTATTATTATTATTATTATGACTTACTAAGCTACAACCCTAGTTGGAAAAGCAGGATGCTATAAGCCCAGAGGCCTCAACATGAAAAATAGCCTAATGAGGAAAGGAAACAAGTAAAAATAAAATATTTTAAGAAGAGTAACAACATTAAAATAAATATTTTCTATATTAACTATAAAAACTTAACAAGACAAGAGGAAGAGAAAATAAATAGAATAGTGTACCCGAGTGTACCCTCAAGCAAGAGAACTCTAACCCAAGACAGTTGGAAACCTTGGTACAAAGGCTATGGCACTACACAAGACTAGAGAACAATGGTTTGATTTCGGAGTATCCTTCTCCTAGAATAGCTGCTTACCATAGCTAAAGAGTCTCTTCTACCCTTACCAAGAGGAAAGTGGCCAATGAACAATTACAGCGCAGTGGTTAACCCCTTGAGAGGAAAATAATTGTTTGGTAATCTTAATGTTGTCAGATGTATGAGGACAGAGGAGAATATGTAAAGAATAGGCCAGACTATTCTATGTATGTGTAGGCAAAGGGAAAATGAACTGTAACCAGAGAGAAGGATCCAATGTAGTACTGTCTGGCCAGCCAAAGGACCCCATACAAGTTGGGTGTTATTCTTGTGTAGGTTTCCCTTTTAACATGTGCTTTTCAGTCATAACTTATTGAATTTTACACAAGTGTACCCTCAAGCAAGAGAACTCTAACCCAAGACAGTGGAAGACCATGGTACAGAGGCTATGGCACTACCCAAGACTAGAGAACAATCGTTTGATTTTAGAGTGTTCTTCTACTAGAAGAGCTGCCTAGCATAGTCGTAGGGATAAGGCTCCTAAGTTAGGTTAGGTTGGGAACCACAAGTTAGGTTAGGTTGGGAACCACAATTTAGGTTGTGTTCTTGTATATATTTCCCCTTTAAAATGTGGTTTTACAAGTCACAACTTATTGAATTTTACTCCCAGTCTGTCCCAACGAACTACAAAGGCTCATTTTTTCCCCTGCAAATAATACTATATTTCCAAACTGGGACTTTTTTGCAATTTATGGAAAGTGATATTTGCATTCAATTTTCTTTTACGTGACTCTTCGGGCGTAAAATTTCCCTCTGTTTGAATAATGATTCCTCTTTGTCGAAGGTTCATGATTTCATTTGCAATATATTTACAAAAATTACTGCAATAATTTCAACCTTCGAAAATTGGGCAAAATGAACATCAAACACATTTCAGACACACATAGGCCTATGAACTCTGTCAAAGAAATGTATTTGCTTCATACACAATGTCAAAATATTTAAATATTTCAAAATTAAAAACACTATTTCATAAAGAAAGATTTATTTCAATGTTGTTACTGTTCATGAAATATAGTTTATTTATTGGATGCTTCTCTTGTTGTTTATATAATTCCTTATTTCTTTTCCTCACTAGGCTATTTTTCCTTGTTAGAGCCCTTGGGCTTAGAGCATCCTGTTTTTACAACTAGTGTTGTTGCTTAATAATAATAATAATAATAATAATAATAATAACAAATTATTATTATTATTATTATTATTATTATTATTATTATTATTATTATTATTATAATCATGTTATTGACCTACACAGTTAAAAGAAAAAAAACCTAATTTTAATCGGAAATTCTCCGTAAAAATATACTATTCTAAGCCGTATTTCAGTAAAATACAGGCGACCGTAATTTTTACACTACTTTGTTATTATCTTTTACGGTTTGGTGACCGTAATATCACTCCTTTACATCAATATATCCGTTTTTAAAACGGTAAATGCCTGGCAATATTTATTCCAATATTTATACAGTTTTTTTACAGCAATTTATTCCAATATTTATACAGTTTTTTACAGCAATTTTTTAAAAATATATAGGCTATAATAATATATTTACCTCGATGAAAGAAAACAGAGTAAACATATTATTATTATTATTATTATTATTATTAGAGAGTACTAGGAATTATTATTATTATTATTATTATTATTATTACTAGAGAGCACGAAAAATGTTAAATATATCATTTTTACCAGCTCGTTTTGTTATTATTTCGAATACTTGAGATTTCAGAAGAACATTCGTATACCCAATGGGAAAATAGCCAGCGTAAACAGTTCCCATAATTCAGCAGACTAATCAGCCATCAAACGAATGGATAGTGTTCTCTCTCTCTCTCTCTCTCTCTCTCTCTCTCTCTCTCTCTCTCTCTCTCTCTCTCTCTCTAATCATATATTCATGGAATGTGTCTGTTTGAAGTTGATAAAGAATATTCACTTTGCAAAATGTGAAAATTCTGAATTATTGGTAAATAAGAGTA
>NC_090754.1:53053272-53065772 GCF_036898095.1 Palaemon carinicauda
GATCCAATGTAGTACTGTCTGGCCAGTCAAAAGACCCCATAACTCTCTAGTTGTTGTATCTCAATGGGTAGCTGGTGCCATGGCCGACCTATCAACTAGAGAGAAGGATCCAATGTAGTACTATCTGGCCAGTGAAAAGACCCCCATAACTCTCTAGTTGTAGTATCTCAACGGGTGGCTGGTTTCTACAAAACTCGATCTTTTGTTTTATCGGGTGTGTGAGTGACGAGCAATTGACAAATTCGTGTCTGTCAGTGACAAGGCAATAAAAGGAGCCATCATCTTCTTTCAGCTTGATTAGGTTCTTAAAGTTAGATTTCTTTCTAAAGTGTTTGAAGGAATCTATTTTTCTATCTCAGATATAAATAACGGAGAGAGAGAGAGAGAGAGAGAGAGAGAGAGAGAGAGAGAGAGAGAGAGAGAGAGAGAGAGAGAGGATATTTTCGTATGGGATGGTAAAATGTAAGAAAGGTTTAATGTAGCAATGTATTAATTTAATACACATATATCCACACATACACACACAGCCGCGCTAACACCCACACACAGACACACACACACACACACACATATATATATATATATATATATATATATATATATTTTATATATATATATATATATATATATATATATATATATATACTGTATATATATATATATATATATATATATATATATATATATATATATATATAAATATATAACCAATTTTATAACACATTAAAAAGTATCAATAATAATCATAATCACCATCTATGTTAAATCCATTTTATAAACCACACGCAAATAAAATTACAAATACAAATACAAAAAAAAAAAAAAAAAAATACGAACCTCACTCCCAAAAAAGTAGCCCTCACTATTACCAAAAAGAGAAAAACTTTTCATAAAAGATTAAAAAAAATAAAAAATATCTTGTTCAGCAGAAGTTAATGTCTAATAAGACCTCTTATTGGAGTGAACTTTCTTATTTTTTGCTGATTCGGCTAAAAGGAAAGAAGAGAACTACTGAGTAGATGATAAATATAAAGTTATGAAGGCAGGTGTTGAAAATTTCGGCAGATTTGATTATAACTTTTCTTGGGTACTGTGCAAATTGGGATGTTGGTCTGGTTTTATATTTTCTCAACAGTTATTATTATTATTATTATTATTATTATTATTATTATTATTATTGTTGTTGTTGTTATTGTTGTTATCTTTATTATTATTATTATTATTATTATTATTATTATTGTTGTTGTTGTTATCTTTATCATTATTATTATTACTGTTACTATTCTTATCATTATTATTACTATTATTATTATTATTTTTATTATTATTATTATTATTATTATTATTATTATTATTGTTGTTGTTATTGTTGTTATCTTTATTATTATTATTATTATTATTATTATTATTATTATTATTGTTGTTGTTGTTATCTTTATCATTATTATTATTACTGTTACTATTCTTATCATTATTATTACTATTATTATTATTATTTTTATTATTATTATTATCTATTTTGTTTAATAGTATGAATTATTATTATTATTATTATTATTATTATTATTATTATTATTATTATTATTATTAAGTGGCAGTATTAGTAGAACAGTATTATAAGTATAAAATAGTTAATATTATCATTATAAATTAGCTTTTGACATTTTCTTTATCTTCCAATTGAGAATTAATCTGATATATTTTTCAGTCAAGATATATATATATATATATATATATATATATATATATATATATATATATATATATATATATATATATATATATAAATTTTTTAAGTATATATCAAAGATTACTTTTGCTGCTGAAACATATTTTAAATTATTTCTATTCATTTTAAACTAATTATGTATTTCAATTTTAAGTATGAATAACTTATCAATTTCATCTTTTCAAAATTAATTCAAGGGTTCATGAATGGTAGAGGCAAGGGACAGTGACATTGCCCTATCAGGCAGGACAATGCCCTAGAGACTAACCATATCCATATGATCAGCACCTAAGCACCCTCTCCACCAAAGCTAGGACCAAGGAGTGCCAGGCAATAGCTGCATATGACCCAACAGGTAGACCTATAGGCTCCCCTAAACCCTCATCCTTAGCTCAAAAGGATGGTGAAGTTGAAGCGATCAAAGGAACTAACGAGTTTAAGCGAGACTCGAACCAGAGTCTGGAAATCACCAGTCAGGGACGTTACCACATCGGCCACCAGAACGATAGCTGCCTTACTTCGATAACACGTAAATCTCAGATGAATTTTAGTAAGTTATAGAATAACTAAAATTAATTTCTGTTAGGAAATCTATCTAAAGAATCAGTATTATTATTATTATTATTATTATTAGCTAAGCTAGAACCTTAGTTGGAAGAGCAGGATGTTATAAATCCCTTTCCTCACTGAGCTATTTTTCCCTGTTGAAGACCTTGGACATAATAAGCCTCCTGCTTTTCCAACTAGGGTTATAGCTTAGCTAATAATAATAATAATAATAATAATAATAATAATAATAACACAGTTAATATTATGAACGGGAATCTGTTGATCCTGTTGAAATTTGAGCTAGCAAATCACAACCAAGAAAACCCTTCCATGCTCCTGCTCTCCGCCAATCAGCATCGCCGGAACCCACTTATACTCCACCCCCCTCCCTCTACACCCTCAGTGACGCTCATGCGCTGGTCGTGTAAGGTTACGCTCATGTGTTCTCGTTTTTCATCGTTTCGGTTAAAGGATTCAAATTATAATGAACATGGACGAGTTTGATGGTGAATTTGCAAGCTTCGGTGTCCCACAGCGTGTTGGTGATATCCCCAGTGTCCTACAATATGTTGGTGGTATCCCCAGTGTCCTACAATGTGTTGGTGGTATCCCCAGTGTCCTTCAATGTGTTGGTGATATCCTCAGTGTCCTGCAATGTGTTGATGATAGCTCCAGTGTCCTAGAATGTGTTGGTGATAGCCTCCAGTGTCCAACAACGGATTGGTGGTATCCCCAGTGTCCTTCAAAGTGCTGGTGATATCCAGTGTCCCACAACGTGTTGGTGATATCCCCAGTGTCCTACAATGTGTTGGTGATATCCCCAGTGTCCTACAATGTGTTGGTGATATCCTCAGTGTCCTACAATGTGTTGGTGATAGCTTCCAGTGTCCCACAACGTGTTAGTTATAGCTTGTCCCAAAACGTGTTGGTGATATCCCCAGTGTCCTTCAAAGTGCTGGTGGTATCCCCAGTGTCCTACAATGCGTTGGTAGTATCCCCAGTGTCCTACAATGTGTTGGTGATATCCCCAGTGTCCCACGACCGTGTTAGTGATAAGCCCCAGTGTTTATCAACGTGTATGTGATATCCTGTGTCCCACAACACGGTGGTGATAGCTCCAGTGTACCACACCGTATTGGTGATAACCCCAGTGTCCCACAACGTGATGGTGATAACCCCAGTATCGAATACACAATGTATGTATACACTGGCATCGAGCAATTGTGTTGAGTGATATTACGCCTATTATCATAGTGGGTGTTTTTTTAGGCCTAGTACTTTAGGAAGTGTTTTCTTATAAGCCTAGTACCGTATTGAGTTGTTTTTCTATAAGCCTAGTACCATACCGTGTGTTTTTAAGCTTAGTACCATACAATAGTGGGTGTTTTATAAGCGTAGCACCTTTGTAAGTGTTTTCTCATAAGCCTAGTACCATATTGAGTGTTTTCATGAGTCTAGTATTATAGTGGGTGTTTTTATGAGCCTAGTACCATATTGAGTGTTTTTATGAGTCTAGTATTACAGTGGGTGTTTTCATGAGCCTAGTACCATTATGAGTGTTTTTATGAGGCTAGTACTATAGTGGGTGTTTTTATGAGCCTAGTACCACTCTGAGTGTTTTATGAGGCTAGTACTATAGTGGGTGTTTTTATGAGCCTAGTACCACATTGAGTGTTTTTATGAGTCTAGTATTATAGTGGGTGTTTTTATGAGCCTAGTACCATATTGAGTGTTTTTATGAGGCTAGTACTATAGTGAGTGTTTTTATAAGCCTAGTACCTTAGGTGCTTTTTTATAAGCCTAGTATATATAGGCCTAAGCGTAGTATTATAGTGATTTCTTTCGTAAGCTTAGTATCACAGCAAGAGTTATTATATAAGCCTAATACTGAGAGTTTTTATAAGCCTAAAACCAGTGTAACCCTTTTTTCATAAGCCTAGTACCCTATTGAGTTTTTTAGTTGAGTATCATATCGAGTGGGTTTTTTTGGCTAAGTTTTTTTCAAGGCCTAGTGTTTTTTTCTTTATTTCTTTTATAAACCTAGGACCATATTGCCATGGTTGGTGTGAATATAAGTCTAGTACCATACTGAGGGTTTATTATGTCTAGTATCATATTGAGTGTTTTGTTTATGTTTAGTATCATACTGAGTGTATTTGTTATAACTCTATTACCATACTGAGTGTATTTTCTATAAATCTAGTACCACAATGAGTATTTTTTCAACTCTAGTACCATACTGAGTGTATTTTTATAACTAGTACCATACTAGGTGTTTTTTACAACTCTAGTACCATACTGAGTGTTTTTTATAACTTTAGTGTCATACTGAGTGTTTTTTACAACTCTAGTACCATATTGAGTGTTTTTTATAACTCTAGTACCATACTGAGTGTTTTTTATAACTTTAGTACCATACTGGGTGTTTTTTTACAACTCTAGTAGCATACTGAGTGTTTTTTTATAACTTTAGTACCATACTGAGTGTTTTTTACAACTCTAGTACCACACTGAGTGTTTTTTTATAACTTTAGTACCATACTGAGTGTTTTTTACAACTCTAGTACCATACTGAGTGTTTTTTACAACTCTAGTACCATACTGAGTGTTTTTGATAACTCCAGTACCACACTGAGTGTTTTTTTATGTCTAGAACCATATTAAGTTGTTTAATAAGCCTGGTACCATAGTGTTTCCTATATGGTTAGTTCTACAGTGAGTGTTTTATAGACCTAGAACCATAGTGTGTTAATCATAGGCATACTACCACACTTCATGTTGTTGTTTTTGGAAAGCGTACTACTGTAGACTTAATAGCCACACAAACATTGGGTGTTTTAACATCACTGATCATTGAAATATGTTTACACAGTTAAACACGTCAACAAGAATTCTTGTGTTAAGAAGTTTAATCTTCCAATTAAATCAGTTATTGTATTTAAAACAGTTTTCACAAAATATTGAAGCATTCTCTTCACTACGCCTAAGATAGATATTTGCAATAATTGATCGTATCACAAGTGACTTCAGGAATCAAACTCAGGATACTGAAGAACTGGAATCTAAAATTAGGGTTAACTCCTGGAAAATATTTACCTTCGGTCCAAGGATAGCCGTAGATAATTCCACGGTAGAAAATAAGAATCCTGTTCTTGGAGTAGGCTACATCGTCAGTGCAAGAGATGCATTTTCACATCCTTTGTGGTTGAAGGATCTTTCGAACATACACAACACTAGGAAAACACATGCCAGTCCTTGCGTGTCTGAAGTGACTAAGAATTCCTTCATGTCAGAAATCTGTCACTGATGCCGGCCTTCTCTGCCAGTTGGGTGAGTACCATTATACGAATTAATAAGCAGATTGGTATTTTGTTTATCTTTTTATTAAAAAGTTAAATTACATCTTTACAATCACAATATTTACAGTATAATCACATTTAATTGCATTTTTCTATAAACAAATCCATCTAATTTAACAATTTACAACATCACACATCTTGATTTTAATTTTTAGTCACTCAAAAACAATAATTTATATACTTTTTGGTGAACAATTGGTATTTTGTTTAGTGGGGAAATATATCTATATGCTCCTATTTTAATTATAGATAAAACTGGTTTTCATCAATTGTTTTAGGTTTTTATCTTATCATAGAAAAACAAATGTTAGGACTAGAAGGCCAATTGTTAATGCTGAATTATTAAATATTATTCCTTTATTTTCTATATTTTTTGTGTTCATTGGTTTATAATCTGTTTTGATAGATTCATATGTACAGTAGCATTGCCCTGTACTTACTCAAATCATCCTAGTGTATTTTATCACGGTGTTTATTTTATTTGGAGTTAACAATTTCCATTATTAGTAGTAGGCTTATTAGTTATATATCTGTGTCTTACATTTATCACAAAAAGTAAGTTTAAATAATTCGTTTAAGCTATGATTTAAGATTAACTACAGTGTTTTTTTTTTTTATTTATCACGGAGCCAATATATCTGTTAGGACTTATCAATTTCCATAATTAGTAGTAGGCCGTTTAATTGTATAGGCCTATCTCTCTTACATTCCTAACAGAAAGTAAGTTTGATATCATTCCTGTAAAATAACTTACAATTTTCATAATTAGTAGTAGGCCTATTAATTGTATATCTGTGCCTTACATTCTTAACAAAGGTTAAGTTTGAGAAATAGTAAGTTTGAAATCATTCGTTTAAGCTATTATTTAAGATAAATTACAATTTACATAATTAGTAGTAGGCCTATTAATTGTATATATCTGTCTTATATTCCTAACAAAACGTAAGTTTAAATTCATTCGTGTAGGATATGATTCAAGATAAACTACACTTAAATATCCTGAACATTGAACGAGTTATGGGTCTACGAACACTCGAAAATTTCAAATGCGTTTCCTGAGTTTATTTATTATTATTTTTTTAGTTATTGGGGTGAGAGATTTTTGTAGTCTAGCATCGACTGGTAGCATAATAAGCCTTAAGATATGTACAATTGGATACATAAATTCCTGCCACACCGTTACTGCTCGGCGAGTTCCTGCGTTTAGCCCTGCCCTCCTTCTCTACAAGCTCTCCCTATACTATCTGTTTGGTTACTAGCCGCGAAGTAAGGGTGTGATAAGGCATACCTCCTCAGACCGAGGTATGCCAGAAACTCCTGTGTCCAACCGTACATCCATAAATTTTGAGATTTTTTTTCTTCTATTCCAAAATTAACTTAATCAAATTTAATAAAAGAAATTAACGATTGCCGCAAAGTAAGGGTGTGACAAGGTGTCTATCCTCAGAGAGAAGGTGTGCCAGAAACTCCTGTGTCCAACTGTACATCCATAGATTTTGAGATTCTTTTCTTCTAATCCCAGATTACTTTAATCACATTTAATAAAAAAAATAACGATTGCCGCGAAGTAAGGGTGTGAAAGGGTGTCCATCCTCAGAGCGAGGTGTGCCAGGAACTCCTGTGTCCAACTGTACATCCATAGATTTTGAGATTCTTTCCTTTTAATCCCAAATTAGCTTAATCACATTTAGAAAAAATAACGATAGACCTATAGTTTTTACTCTCCATATCATTCCCTTTAGTAAAATTTCTTTTTCCCTTTTAGTTAAATCATCTAATTTTCAATGCAATATCACAAAGAAGAAAAAAATACATAATCCATGATGCCGCAAAAAAATAATTTTTATTCTGATTTTTTGATGAATTTCGCAAATGAATAAAATGATAAAATGTCAGTTGACCTCGTATGTAGATAATTCTCTTGACATTCAATTCATTATCTTTATCAAACGCTCAAGTTATTTGCATAAAAGCTTACTATTTCACTTTGGGGCTAAGAATTTCTTTAAGGAAGTTGTTCTTTTGGACGAACTCCCATCCAACTGATTGTGAGACAATGACGTGTTTGATAGGCTACTATGGAATACTTCTTACATCGTTCCTTACTAAAGAATACTGGAAACATCCCTGCCTAGTAATATGCAGGACTGGGGTTCGAGTCACGCTCAAGCTCGATGGTTTCTTGTAGTGTCTGTAACCTAACTATCCTTGTGAGCGAAGGGTATGGGTTTTGAGGGAGCCTATAGGTCTACATGGTGAGTTTACAGCAGCCATTGCCTGACTTTCCCTGGTCCTAACTTGGATGGAGAGTGGTCTTGGAAGTTGATTTATATATATATATATACATATTATACACACACACACACACACACACACATATATATATATATATATATATATATATATATATATAAAATCAACGCCCAGTTAGGACCAGGGAAGGCCAGGCAATAGCTGCTGATAACTCAGCAGGTAGACCTATAGGCTCCCCCATATATATATATATATATATATAAATATATATATATATATATATATAAATATATATATATATATATATATATATATATATTTATATATATATATATATATATATATATATATATATTAGTCAGTCTCTAGGGCATTGTCCTGCTAGGTAGGGCAATGTCACCGTTCCTTGCCTCTGCCATTCATGAGAGGCCTTTAAACCTTTAAAAACGTGCTGCCAACGCCTATGCTCCACTAAAGTGTCGGGGCAATCTTAGGTTATTGTCCTCATGCTGGAAAGGAATCTAACATATTAAGAGCTACTTTTAAGAAAACAATTAATGCTGAAGCAAGCGTTGTTTTACATGGATTTTAAGGGCTGGTAAATTGCGATTATTTTAGTACTACTCTAAAGACCTAAACATCCATGCCTTTTCCTTGTTCAAAGGCTTAAAGTCCACTCACGAATGGCAGAGGCAAGGGACAGTGACATTGCCCTATCAAGCAGGACAATGCCCTACAGGCTGACCATATATACATATTAGGGCCCAAACCCCCCTCTCCACCCAAGCTAGGACCAAAGAGAGCCAGGCAATGGCTGCTGATGACTCAGCAGATAGACCTATAGGCTCCCTGAAACCCCACATCCTTAGCTCAAAAGGTTGGTTAGGTTGGAGTGACCAAAGAAACCATTGAGTTTGAGCAGGACTCGAACCCCAGTCTGGTGATCAACAGTCAGGGACGTTACCACATCTGCCACCACAACCCTGTTTGATTGTGAGACTTCTTAAATGTTACTTTTGTATTTTAATGAGTATTTTACTTGAAGGGGGCCTTATGAATTCCTATGAATGATTAAATTTCGTGATAGATATATAATTTTTTAATTCCTATGAATGATTAAATTTCGTGATATAGTTTTTTTTTTAATTCCTCTGAATGATTAAATTTCGTGATAAAGTTTTCTTTTTTAATTCCTATGAATGATTAAATTTCGTGATAGATAGTTTTTTTGTTTTTTTGAATTCCTATGAATGATTAAATTTCGTGATAGATAGTTTTTTTTTTAATTCTTATGAATGATTAAATTTCGTGATTTTTTCTCTTTTTTTTTTTATTCCCATGAATGATTAAATTTCGTGATAGTTTTTTTTTTTAATTCCTATGAATGATTAAATTTAGTGATTTTTTTAAAAAATTCCTATGAATTATTAAATTTCGTGATAGTTTTTTTTTTTTTTTGTTAATTCCAATGAATGATTAAATTTCGTGATAGATATTTTTTTTTTGAATTCCTACGAATGATTAAATTTCGTGATATTTTTTTTTAAATTCCTATGAATGATTAAATTTCGTGATAGATAATTTTTTTTTTTTTTTTTTTTTTTTTTTGGTGGGGGAAAGGGACTTATATTTGAGATACTTTCACTGTTCAAAAATCCAATTAAATTCACATTGAACGTTTATTCTGATAATTGAATTTGATAATTATTTTTTTTTAAGACTAAAAAGCTTTGAGGGATATCGGTGGTTTCCGAATGCTTTAGTTCACAGCTTCAGTGCTGTTTTATGAAAGCATAATTTTAATTTCTGAAAAGCTATATTATTATTATTATTATTATTATTATTATTATTATTATTTGCTAAGCTACAACCTTAGGTGGAAAAACATGATACTATAAACCCAGGGGCTCCTATAGGGAAAATAGCCCAGTGAGGAAAGGAAACTAGAAAAAATGAAATATTTTTAAGAGCAGTAACAACATTAAAATAGATATTTCTTAAATAAACTTTAAACACTTTAACAAAACAGGAGGAAGAGAAATAGGATAGAATAATGTGCCCGAGGGACCCTCGAGCAAGAAATCTCTAACCCAAGGAAATGGAAGATCATAGTACAGAGGCTATGGCACTACCCAAGACTAGAGAACAATGGTTTGATGTTGGAGTGTCTTTCTCCTAGAAGCGCTGCTTACCATAGCTAAAGAGTCTCTTCTACCCTTAATAAGAGGAAAGTAGCCACTGAACAATTATATTGCAGTAGTTAGCCTATTATGGCGATGGTACAAGAATGAGTATATTCCCAGAAATCCAATAAACGTAGGAGTATGGCAATTCTCATATAAGGGTTAGAATTAACATAGAATAACACGTTCGTATAGACGTTTACAATGACAGTAGTAACTGCCATGATACCTGAATGTTAGTATCGACATTGGCAAACCAATATTTGGTGAAGCCTTGGAAGCAAATTTCAAATGTCTCTTGGTATATAAATTATTATTATTATTATTATTGTTGTTGTTGTTATTATTATTATTGAGGCCCTTTGCGTCAATATGCGTAGGAGATGATGATGATGAGGAAAGTAGCCACTGAACAAATACAGTGCAGTATTTAACTCCTTGAGAGAAGAATTATTTGGTAATCTCAATGCTTTCAGGTATATGAGGACAAAGGAGAATATGTAAAGAATATGCCAGACTATTTGATGTGTCTGTAAGCAAAGGGAAAGAACCGTAACAAGAGAGAAGGATCCAACGCATAATTTTAATTTCTGAAAAGCTATTTTCCTAAGCAGTTCATATTGCAATTTCCTTGCACTCGTGGTTTTTATTCAGCGAAGCTTGATTACCATGTAGATGGTATTTCGCATTTTGGGTGTAATTTCTCCTATGAATAATGATGGTGTCAGTGTTGGTCTTGGTATTGGGATTATTATTATTATTATTTTTATTATCCATATTATTATTATTATTATTATTATTATTATTATTATTTTCTTATTGTTTCATTATTATTATTATTATTCTTATTATTATTATTATTATATTTTCTTTTTTTTTCTTCTTCTTCTTCTTCTTCTTCTTCTTCTTCTTCTTCTTCTTCTTCTTCTTCTTCTTCTTCTTCTTCTTCTTCTTCTTCTTATTATTATTATTATTATTATTATTATTCTCATTATTATTACTACTATTATTTTATTTTTATTATTATTATTATTAATATTATTAATATTTTAATTATTATTTCTCCTATTCTTATTATTATTATTATTAATAATATTATTATCATTATTTTTCTTTTTCTTCTTCTTCTTCTTCTTCTTCTTCTTTTTATTACTACTACTACTACTACTACCATTATTATTATTATTATTATTATTATTATTATTATTATTATTATTATTACTTGCCAACCTACGGCCCCTTGTTGGAAAAGCAAGATGCTAAACGCCCAAGTGCTCCAACAGGGAAAATAGCCCAGTGAGGAAAGTTTAAAAACAAGAATAGCATCAAAATAAATCTTTCATATATAACCATTAGGACAATGTAAACAATGGTAGTGTGTGTAGGCAATAATTTATGTCATTTTTTTCGATTTTTTTTTTCTGGTTTTTGCACAGAAGCGATCAAGTTGACCTAATTTCCTGCACAATTTCGCAGTTCAGGATAATGCCAAATGAAACTCTATTTCACGTTAATGGCCTTCTGAAAATATGTCTTTTTATTTCTTTACTTGTTAGCCCATACACTAAAACAGTGGTTCCCAACCTGGGGGGAATTTCCCCCTGGGGGGAAATTTGAAGCTTCCAGGGGGGAAATAATTAGACTACCTACTAACTAAAACAAGCGGAAAATGTCCTCATAGTACGTGCGGCAATTTGTTGTTAGCCATTCAATTGTGATATGATCATATCATTTCTCAAAGACATGATATTCAAGGGGAGAATTGCAATATCATGCCCATTTCTGAGGCAGGCGAGTGGGCATGAGGGCTGGGCGGGGCATGAAGGGGAAAATCTGGATGGTTGTACTTGGTGCAGGGGGGAAATGACAGAAAAAAGGTTGGGAACCACTGCACTAAAAGATTAATTTCTTTATATTCATTATAATGCATAAACCTTTTTTTGGTCCTAATATAAGACGGAAATTAAATCAGAAAGACAGAAATGATAAAAGATATTTAGTGCCTCTCACAATCTGCACTCAATTGTGGTATAATACTGTTTTAAATTGCATTGTCATTATTGAGTAATTGTAATATTACTTAATGTTTTTATGTTGAACAGGCTGACATAAGTCTTTTTATAGTTTATGTATGAAATGTTTTTAAATGTTGTTACTGTTTTTGAAGTATTTTAATTGTTCATTACTTCTCGTATCGTTTATTTATATCCTTATTTTCTTTTCTCACTGGGCTATTTTTCGTTGGAGTTCATGAGCTTATAGCATATTGTTTTTCCAAGTAGGGTTGTAGATTAGCTAGTAGTAATAACAATAATGATACTACTAATGATAATAATCATCATTATCATCATCATCTCCTACTCATATTGACGCAAAGGGCCTCAATAATAATAATGATAACAACAATGATAATAATAAGAATAATAA
>NC_090754.1:53068272-53095772 GCF_036898095.1 Palaemon carinicauda
GAATCTCTGGTGTTTATTATTATTATTGTTATTATTATCATTATTATTGTTATTATTATTATTATTATTGTTATTATTATTATTATTGTTATTATTTTCATTATTATTATTATCATTATTATTATTATTATCATCATCATCACAAAATGTCGATACTCACACATACACCCACACAAAAAGTCGATTCAAATGAATGATAATTTATAGGTACAAATTTAGAACTTTAAAACCATAATGCTATACTGATAGATCATTTCATAACTTCAATAAGTGTCTAATATTAGTGGTATAATATTAATTTGCATTAAGGATATTCTTAGAATATGTACATACATACATATACCAAGGCACTTCCCCAAATTTTTTGGGGGTAGCCGACATCAAACAAATGAAAATAAGGGGGACCTTTCCTCTCTACGTTCCACCCAGCCTGACGAGGGACTCAACCGAGTTCGCCTGGTACTGCTAGGGTGCCACAGCCCTCCCCCGTTATCCACCATAGATGAAGCTTCATAATGCTGAATCCCTTACTGCTGCTACCTCCGAGGTCATCCATGGTGACCGGAGGAAGCAGCAGGGCCTACCGGAACTGCATCACAATCGCTCGCCATTCATTCCTATTTCTAGCACGCTCTTTTGCCTCTCTCACATCTATCCTCCTATTACCCATAGGCCAGAGATTCATTCACTTCATCCATCCACCCAAACCTTGGCCTTCATTCTAGAATATGTAAAAATTATACTCGATAGAACGGCCTTTCTTTAGTTCTGCCAGTGATCAAATAGAATTGTATGTCTTTTGACTGGCCAGATAGTACTACATTGGATCCTACCATACTGGATCCTTCTCTCTGATTACTGTTCATTTTCCCTTTGCCTACACACATCCACACTGAGATAGTCTGGCCTATTCTTTACATATTCTCCTCTGTCCTCATACACCTGACAACATAGATTACTAAATAATTCTTCTTCATTCAAGGGGTTACTGCACTAATTGTTCAGTGGCCACTTTCCTCTTATTAAGACTAGAAGAGACTCTTTAGCTAAGGTAAGCAGCTTGTACCAACCGTGTGTCACACGATCGTACATAAATTATTTTGTATATATTATGCTTGTATCTGCGCTCTTCCCTCGCCCTAAAAAGAACCTGAATAATCATGTCTGTGTGTCGCCTATGTAACATTGTCATTTTCTCGAACATGTATTTTCCTGTTGCCTTGAGGTTTTGTATAGAAAGGAGAGTGTTCTTTAATAAAGTACTCAGTTGATTGCATCCTGCCTTTGAGTCATAACCTTTCTCTTGGCCGTCACAAGCTCTTCTAGGAGAAGGACACTCCAAAATGAAACCATTATTCTCTAGTCTTGGGTAGTGCTATAGTCTCTGTACCATGGTCTTCCAGTGTCTTGGATTAGACTTTTCTTGCTTGAGGGTACACTCGAGCACACTATTCTATCTTATTTCTCATCTCTTGTTTTGTTAAAGATTTTATAGTTTATATTGGAGATATTCATTTTAATGTTGTTACTCCTCTTAAGATGTTCTATTTTCTTTTATCCTTTCTTCACTGGGCTCTTTTCCCTGTTGGAGCCTCTGGCCTTATAGCATCCTGCTTTTCCAACTAGGGTTGTAGCTTAGCTAGTAATATTAATAATATGGTTATGGTGGCCTGGGTTTCTAGACCCGCTCAAGCTCTGTAGTTTCTTGTATTGTCTGCGTCCTCACCATCCTTGTGAGCTTGGGATATTGGAGCTTATAGGTCTAACATCTGAGTCATCATTAGCCATTGCCTGGCCCTCCCTGGTCATAACTTGATGGAGAAAAAACTGGTGATCTGTCGGGCTAGGGTTCGAGACACGCTTAATCTCAATAGTTTTTTGTAGTGTCTGCAACCTCACCATTCTTGTGAGCTAAAGATGGGTTGTTTAGAGGAGCCTGCAGTATAGATATACCAGCTGAGTCATCAGCAGGCATTGCCTGGCCCTCCTTGGTCCTAGCTTGGTTGGATAGGCTGCTTAGGTGCTGATCAAATTGTTAGTCTCTAGAGCATTCTCACTATCCCTTGCCTCTACCATTCACAAACGACCTTTATTATTATTATTATTATTATTATTATTACTACTACTAGCCAAGCTACAACCCTAGTTGGAAAAGCAAGCTGCTATAAGGCCAAGGGCTCCAACAGGGAAAAATAGCCCAGTGAGGAAAGGAAATAAGGAAATAAATAAATGATGAGAAAACATTAACAATAAATCATTTAAACCTCTAAACCTCAATACAGTACTGCGCACGTCTTTATCTACTGTAATTTATTTTTTCTTTTTTTTGGGGGGGTGGGGCGGGATGGGGTGGGGTGGGGGGGGGGGGGTCAGCTCGTTGGCCCTCATTTGGGGACATTAATGGGACCTCCGTTTACCTCTGAGTGGGTGTAATATACTTTAATGGTTTCGCCTTCTGTTGCACAGATGTTTTTTTGGGATGGAAGTCTCTTTGTGTTTGAATTAGATGTTTCTGAGGACATTTTGGGTCTTGCGATAGCTGTCTTTCTCTTCTCTTGTTTGATTTTCTAAAGGTTATTGACTTTCAAAAGATTGATATATATGTATATATATATATATATATATATATATATATATATATATATATATATATATATATATATATATATATATATATATACATGCATACCAACGCAATTCATATACACACATTATACATATGTATGTATGCATATATATATATATATATATATATATATATATATATATATATATATATATATATACGAGTATATGTTTATATATACTCTTCAATGGAAATTTTACTGATTCGAGTGTACAAACATACAAACACACACACAATATATATGTATATATATATACGTACATACATATATATATGTATATATATATATATATATATATATATATATATATATATATATATATATATATATATATATATATATATATATATAGTACTTATGTATGTAAGTATGTGAGTATATAAGTATATATGTAGCAAACATTCAAAGCAGTTAAATTTCCACCAAAGTAAAGCAAGGAAAATGTTAGAAATTATCATTATTATTATTATTATTATTATTATTATTATTATTATCTAAGCTACAGCCCTAGCTGGAAAAAACAGGATGCTTTAAACTCAAGGGCTCCAACAGGGAAAAATACCCCAGTGAGGAAAGGAAATAAGGAAATAAATAAACTAACAGAAATAATGAATAATTAAAACAAAAACGTTTTATAGTTTATATATGACATATTTGTTTTGACGTTACTTTTTTTAGAATGATTTTTTGTTAATTTGTTCTCTTCATTTATTTATTTCCTCATTTCCTTTCCTCACTGGGCTATTTTTCCCTATTGAAGCCCCTGGGCTTATAGCATCTTGCTTTTCCAATTAAGGCAGTAGCTTGGATAGTAATAATAATAATAATAATAACGATAATAATAATAATAATAATAATGATAATAATAATAAAACATCTTTCACGTATCAACAAGAGACGTATTTCAGCCTGTTCAACATGAAAAAAAAAAAACATTCACTGCCAGTTTGAACTTTCAATGTTCAAAAAATGTTCAAAATCAATTCCAGAAATCTGTGAATAGAATATTTTATGAAGCTTCAAGTCTCCATCATATCTCGACATTTCCTCTTACGTGACGTCAATCAACTGGTCAACCATAATGGAGTGTACAACTCATTGTGGTAAATTTAACTTTTGATAAAATATGATAAAATTCACACGTACCTAATCACAGTGTTATTATTATTATTATTATTATTATTATTATTATTATTATTATTATTACTTACTTACTTACTTACTTACTTACTTACTTTTTGCTAGGCTACAACCCTAGTGTGGAAAAGCAGAATGTTGTAAACCCAAGGGCTCCAACAAGGAAAATAGCCCAGTGAGGAAAGGAAACAAGGAAAAATAGAATATTTCAAGAAAAGTATTATCATTATTATTATTATTATTATTATTATTTGCTAAGATACAACCATAGTTGGAAAAGCTAGATATGCTATAATCCCAAGGGCTCCAACAGGGAAAATAGCCCAGTGAGGAAAGGAAACAAGGGAAAAGGAAATATTTCAAGTACAGTATTATTATTATTATTATTATTATTATTATTATTATTACTTACTTACTTACTTACTTACTTACTAGGCTACAACCCTAGTGGGAAAAGCAGAATGTTGTAAAACCAAGAAAAATAGCCCAGTGAGGAAAGGAAACAAGGAAAAATAGAATATTTCATGAGAAGTATTATTATTATTATTATTATTATTATTATTATTATTATTATTATTATTATTATTACTTGCTAAGCTACAACCCTAGTTGGAAAAGCAGGATTCTATAAGCCTGAGGGCTACAGCAATAAAAACTGCCCAGAGAAGAAACGAAACAAGGAAATAAATAAACGATAAGAGAAAAAATTACCAATAAAATATTTTGGACGCAACCCTAGTTGGAAAAGCAGGGTTCTATAAGCCTGAGGGCTACAACAGAAAAAAAGCCCAGAGGAGAAACGAAACAAGGAAATAAATAAACGATATGAGAAGAAATTACCAATAAAATATTTTGAAAGCAGATATGTCATATATAAACTAAAAAATAAAAGACTCATGTTAGCCTGTTCAACATGAAAACATTTGCTCTAACATTGAACTTTTAGAAGATATACAGATTCAACTACCCGATCAGGAAGAACATTCCACAACTTGGTTACAGATGGAATAAAACTTTTGGAATACGGTGTAGTATATATATATATATATATATATATATATATATATATATATATATATACATATATATATATGTGTGTGTGTGTGTGTGTGTGTGTGTGTGTGTGTGTGTGTGTGTGTATACTACACAGTATTCTAGAAGTTTTATTCCAGCTGTGACTAAGTTGTGGAATGCTCTTCCTAGTCGAGTAGTTGAATCGGTAGAACTTCAAAATTATATATATATATATATATATATATATATATATATATATATATATATATATATATATATATGTGTGTGTGTGTGTGTGTGTGTGTATGTGTGTATCTTACCAAAAGGAAACAGATTCCCTGAACATAAAACCTTATTCATCATTGTATAAAAACTTCAATGGCTTTTTCCTTGAATAAGAATAAGAGAATTAATCTGAGCTATCAAGCAATAAGTTCTCCTTCCAAAAAATCCATTACATGTTCTTCTTCTTCTTCTTCTTCTTCTTCTTCTTCTTTATCATTTATTTATTTCCTCATTTCCTTTCCTCACTGGGTTATTTTTCTCTATTGGAGCCCTTGGGCTTATAGGATTTTGCTTTTCCAACTAGGGTTGTAGCTTGGCTAGTAATAATAATAATAATAATAATAATAATAATAATAATGATGCTTCATCTTCTTCTTCTTCTTCTTCTTCTTCTTCTTCCTCACCTCCTCTTCCTTCTTCTTCTTCTTCATTTATTTATTTCCTTATTTCCTTTCCTCACTGGGTTATTTTTCCCTATTGGAGCCCTTGGGTATAGCATTTTGATTTTCCAGTTAGGGTTGTAGCTTGGCTAATAATAATAATAATAATAATGCTTCTTCTTCCTCTTCTTCTTCTTTTCTCTTCTTCCTCACCTCCTCTTCATCCTTCTCCTCCTTCTTCTTCTTCTTCTTCTTCTTCTTCTTCTTCTTCCTCCTCCTCCTCCTCTTCTTCTTCTTCTTCTTCTTCTTCTTCTTCTTCCTCCTCTTCATCCTCCTCCTCCTTCTTCTTCTTCTTCTTCTTCTTCTTCTTCTTCTTCACCTCCTCCTCCTCCTCCTCTTCCTCCTCCTTCTTCTTCTTCTTCTTCTTCTTCTCTGTGCGACTTCCAAGGAGAATCCGTAATATGCTTGAACATTATACATTAATACAACAACAATAAATACAGCAGTTATACAACAATAAATTCTACTGTAGGACAAACGCCTCATATATATCAAGTCATGTCTGGGGTTTGGCCAGTTTTCATCACCACGCTGGCCACTGCGGATTGGTGATGGTGGGAGATTTTCGTCTGATCGTTCACAGCATATCAACCCCGACTAGCATAGCTTTGCTGAACATGGCGATACAGTTATTATTATTATTATTATTATTATTATTATTACTTGCTAAGCTACAACCCTAGTTGGAAAAGCAGGATGCTATAAGCCCAGGGGCTCCAACAGGGAAAATAGCTAAGTGAGGAAAGGTAACTAGGGAAAAATAGAATACTTATAAACAGTAACATTAAAATAGATATTTCTTATAAATACTTTAAAAGCTTTAACAAAACAAGACTGAGAGAAATAATATAGAATAGTGTAGCCGACTATATCCTCAAGCAAGAGAACTCTTACCCAAGACAGTGGAAGACCATGGTATAGAGACTATGGACCTACACAAGACTAGAGAACAATGGTTTGATTTTGAAGTGTCCTTCTCCTAGAAGAGCAGCTTATCATGGCTACAGAGTCTCTTCTACCCTTAATAAGAGGAAAGTAGCCACTGAATAATTACAGTGCAGTAGTTAACCCATTGAGAGAAGAAGAATTGTTAGGTAATCTCAGTGTTGTCAGGTGTATGAGGAGAGAGAAGAGTGTGGAAAGAATAGGCCATATTATTCGGTGTATGTGTAGGCAAAGGGAAAATAAACCGTAACTAGAGAGAACGATCTAGTGTAGTACTGTCTAGCCAGTCAAAACACCCCATAACTCTCTAGGTGTAGTATCTCAACGGGTGGCTGGTAGCCTGGTCAACCTACTAACTAAAGAGAAGGATCCAATGTAGTACTATCTGGCCAGTCAAAAGACCCCATAACGCTCTAGTTGTAGTATCTCAACTGGTGGCTGGTGGCTGGTCAACATACCAACTAGAGGGAAGGATCCAATGTACTACTGTCTGGCTAGTCAAAGAACCCCATAACTCCAAGGCGATAGTATCTCAACGGGTGGCTGGTGGCCTGGTCAACCAACTAATTAGAGAGAAGGATCCAATGTAGCACTGTCTAGCCAGTCAATAGAACCCCACAAATCTCTAGCGGTAGTATCTCAAAGGGTGGCTAGTTTCTACAAAACTGAGTCTTTTGTTTTATCAGGTCTCGTATGTGAGTGACGAGCAATTGACGAATTCGTGTCTGTCAGTGACAAGGTAATAAAAGGAGCCATCATCTTCCTTCAGCATGATTAGGTTCTTCAAGTTAAACTTCTTTCAAAAGTGTTTGAAGGAATCTCTCTTTCTATCTCAGATATAAATAACGGGGAGAGAGAGAGAGAGAGAGAGAGAGAGAGAGAGAGAGAGAGAGAGAGAGAGAGAGAGAGAGAGAGAGAGAGAGAGGATATTTTCGTATGGAATGGTAAAATGTAAGAAAGGTTTAATGTAGCAATGTATTAATTTAATACACATATATCCACACATACACACACAGCCGCGCTAACACCCACACCCACACCCACACACACACACACACACACACATATATATATATATATATATATATATATATATATATATGTATATATATATATATATATATATATATATACATATATATATATGTATATATATATACATATATATATATGTATATATATATATATATATATATATATATATATATATATATATATATATACATATATATATATATATATATATATATATATATATATATATATATATATATATAAAACCAATTTTATAACATATATTGAAAAGTACCAATAATAATCATAATCACCATCTATGTTAAATCCATCTTATAAACCACACGCAAATAAAATTACAAATACAAAAAAAAAAAAAAAATAATAATACGAACCTCACTCACAAAAAAGAAGCCCTCACTATTACCAAAAAGAGAAAACCTTTTCATAAAAGATTAAAAAAAAATAGAAAATATCTTGTTCAGCAGAAGTTAATGTCTAATAAGACCTCTTATTGGAGTGAACTTTCTTATTTTAGCTGATTCAGCAAAAAGGAAAGAAGAGAACCACAGAGTTGCTGATAAATATAAAGTTATGAAGGCAGGTGTTGAAAATTTCGGCAGATTTGATTATAACTTTTCTTGGGTACTGTGTAAATTGGGATGTTGGTCTGGTTTTATATTTTCTCAACAGTTGTTATTATTATTATTATTATTATTATTATTATTATTATTATTATTATTATTATTGTTGTTGTTGTTGTTGTTATCTTTATTATTATTATCATTATTATTATTATTATTATCATTATTATTATTATTATTATTATTATTGTTGTTATCTTCATTATTATTATTATTACTAATGTTATTATTATTATTATTATTATTATTATTATCATTATTATTATTATCATTATTATTAATATTATTTTTACTATCATTATTATTATTTTTACTATCATTATTATTATTATTATCATTATCATTATTATTGTTGTTGTTGTTGTGGTTGTTGTTGTTGTTGTTATTATCATTATTATTATTATCATTATTATTATTATTATTATTATTATTATCTATTTGGTTTAATAATATGAATTATTATTATTATTATTATTATTCAGTGGTAGGATTAGTAGAACAGTAATATAAGTATACAATAGTTAATATTATCAATATAAATTACCTTTGGGCATTTTCTTTATCATCCAATTGAGAATTAACCTGATATATTTTTCAGTCAAGAAATATTTCAAAAATGTTTTTAAGTATATATCAAAGATTACTTTTACTGCTGAAACATATTTTAAATTATTTCTATTTTTTTTAAATTAATTATGTATTTCAATTTTAAGTTTGAGTAACTTATCAATTTCATCTTTTCAAAATTAATTTAAGGGTTCATGAATGGCAGAGGCAAGGGACAGTGACATTGCCCTATCAGGCAGGACAATTCCCTAGAGACTAAACATATCTGTATGATCAGCACCTAAGCACCCTCTCCACCCAAGACAGGACCAAGGAGGGCCAGGCAATAGCTGCATATGACTCAGCAGGTAGACCTATAGGCTCCCCCAATCCCCCATCCCTAGCTCACAAGGATGGTGAGGTTGAAGCATTCAAAGAAACTAACGAGTTTAAGCGGGACTCGAACTAGAGTCTGGAAATCACCAGTCAGGGACGTTACCACATCGGCCACCACAACGCTAACTGCCTTACTTTGATAACACGTAAATCTGAGATGAATTTTAGTAGGTTATAGAATAAACTAAATTGATTTCTGTTAGGGAATATATCTCCTAAAATGGATTATATGATATTTTCGTGGTATCTAAAGAATTATTATTATTATTATTATTATTATTATTATTATTAGCTAAGCTAGAACCTTAGTTGGAAGAGCAAGATGTTATAAGCCCCTTTCCTCACTGAGCTATTTTTCCCTGTTGGAGTCCTTGGACATAAGCATCCTGCCTTTCCAACTAGGGTTATAGCATAGCTAATAATAATAATAATAATAATAACACGAAGTTATTATGAACGGGAATCTGTTGATACCGTTGAATTTTGAGCTAGCCAATCACAACCAAGAAAACCCGGCCACGCCTCTGCTCTCCGCCAATCAGCATCGCCGGAACCCACTTATACTCCACCCCCCTCCCTCCACACCCTCAGTGACGCTCATGCGCCGGTCGTGTAAGGTTGCGCTCATGTGTTCTCGTATTTTATTGTTTCGGTTAAATTAAGGATTCAAATAAACATGGACGAAGTTGATGGTGAATTCACAACCCTCGGTGTCCCACAGCGTGTTGGTGATATCCCCAGTGTCCTACAATGTGTTGGTGGTATCCCCAGTGTCCTAGAATGTGTTGGTGATAGCCTCGTGTCCAACAACGTTTTGGTTATAGATGGTGTCCCAAAACATGTTGGTGATATCCTCAGTGTCCTACAATGTGTTGGTAGTATCCCCAGTGTCCTACAATGCGTTGGTGGTATCCCCAGTGTCCTACAATGTGTTGGTGGTATCCCCAGTGTCCTAGAATGTGTTGGTGATAGCCTCCAGTGTCCCAAAACGTGTTGGTGATATCCTCAGTGTCCTACAATGTGTTGGTGATATCCACAGTATCCCACAACGCGACGGTGATATCTTCAGTGTCCCACTGCGTGTTAGTGATAACCCCCAGTGTTTATCAATGTGTTTGTAATATCCTCGGTGTCCCACAACGTGTTTGTGATATCTCCAGTGTCCCACACCGTATTGGTGATAACCCCAGTGTCCTTCAACGTGATGGTGATAACCCCAGTATCGAATACACAAAGTAGGTTTAGATTAACTTTGAGCAATTGTGTTGAGTGATATTACGCCTATTATTATAGTGGGTATTTTTATAGGCCTAGTACTTTAGGAAGTGTTTTAGTAGAAGCCGAATACCGTATTGAGTATTTTTATAAGCCTAGTACCATATTATGTGTTTTTATAAGCTTAGTACCATACAATAGTGGGTGTTTTATAAGCGTAGTACCTCTGGAAGTGTTTTCTCATAAGCCTAGTACCATATTGAGTGTTTTTATAAGTCTAGTATTATAGTGGGTGTTTTATGAGCCTAGTACCACATTGAGTGTTTTTATGAGCCTAGTACTGTAGTGGGGGTTTTTATGAGCCTAGCACTACAGTGGGTGTTTTTATGAGCCTAGTACTATAGTGGGTGTTTTTATAAGCCTAGTGCCTTAGGTGTTTTTTATAAGCCTAGTATATATAGGCCCAAGCATAGTCTTATAGTGACTTCTTTTGTAAGCGTGGAATCATAGTGGTTTAATAAGCATGGTACCATAGTGTTTCCTATATGGTTAGTTCTACAGTGAGTGTTATATAGGCCTAGAACCGTAGTGTGTTGATCATAGGCATACTACCACACTTCATGTTGTTGTTTTTGGAAAGCGTAATATACTCAATTTTTTTTAATGAGGCGCATTTGCACCGACTCGTAGTGGTGCCCTTTTAGCTCGGAAAAAGTTTCTTGTCCAACCAATCAGCGACCAGGAAACTTTTCCGAGCGAAAAGGGCACCCCTGCGAGTCGGTGCAAATCTGCCTCGTTAAAAAAAATTACTATAGACTTAATAGCCACACAAACATTGGGTGTTTTAACACCACTGATCATTGAAATATGTTTACACAGTTAAACACGTCAACAAGAACTATTGTGTTAAGAAGTTTAATCTTCCAATTAAATCAGTTATTGTATTTAAAACAGTTTTCACAAAATATTGAAGCATTTTCTTCACTACGCTTAAGATAGATATTTGCAATAATTGATCGTATCACAAGTGACTTCAAGAATCAAAATCAGGATACTGAAGAACTGAAAACTAAAATTAGGGTTAACTCCTGGAAAAATTTACCTTCTGTCCAGGGATAGTTGTAGATAATTCCACGGTAGAAAATAAGAATCCTGTTCTTGGGGTACACCGTCAGTGCAAGAGATGCATTTTCACATCCTGTGTGGTTGAAGGATCTTTCGAACATACACAACACTAGGAATACGCATTCCATCCTTTGCGTATCTGAAGTAACGCTAAGAATTCCTTCACGTCAGAAATCTGTCACTGATGCCGGCCTTCTCTGCCAGATGGGTGAGTACCATTATACGAATTAATAAGCAGATTGGTATTTTGTTTAGTGGGGAAATATATCTATATGCTCCTCTCTATTTTAATTATGGATAGAACTGGTTTTCATCAATTGTTTTAGGTTTTTATCTTATAGCAAAACAAATGTTAGGACTAGAACGTCAATTGTTAATGCTGAATTATTAAATATTATTCCTTTATTTTCTATATTTTTTGTGTTAATTGGTTTATAATTAGCTGATTGGTATTTTGTTTAGTGGGGAAATATATCTATATGCTCCTATTTTAATTATAGATAAAACTGGTTTTCGTCCATTGTTTTATGTTTTTATCTTATAGCAAAACAAATGTTAGGACTAGAAGGCCAATTGTTAATGTTGAATTATGAAATATTATTCCTTTAATTTGTACATTTATTCTGTCCATTAGTTTATAATCTGTTTTGATAGATTTATATTTACTGTAGCACGGCCTTGTACTTACTCAAATCACCCTAGTGTATTTTATCGCGGTGTTTATTCTATTAGGAGTTAACAATTTCCATCATTAGTTGTAGACCTATTAATTGTATATCAGTGTCTTACACTCCTAACAAAAAATATATTTGATATCATTCGTGTAAGCTAAGATATAAGCTGAACTACAGTTTAACCCTTCTATTGTTTTTTTTTTCTTATATCGGTGCAAATAGGACTTGACAATTTCCATAGTTAGTAGTAGGCCTATTAATTGTATATTTGTCTTACATTCCTAACAAAACGTAAGTTTGAAATGATTCGTTTAAGCTATGATTTAAGATAAACTACTCTTTAATATCCTGAACATTGAACGAGTTATGGGTCTAAGAACACTCGAAAATTTCAAATGCGTTTCCTGAGTTTATTTATTATTATTCTTTTTTATTATTGGGGTGAGAGAATATATAATTTAGCATCGACTGGTTGCATAATAAGCCTTAAGATATGTACAGATGGATACAGAAATTCCTGCCACACCGTTACTGCTCGGCGAGTTCCTGTGTATAGCCCTGAACTCCTCTGCAAGCTCTCCCTATACTATCTGTTTGTTGACTCTCCACGAACTAGCGGTGTGATAGGGTGTCCATCCTCAGACCGATGTGTGCCAGAAACTCCTGTGTCCAACCGTATATCCATAGGTTTTTTGAGATTTTTTGTTCTGTTCCCAAATTAGCTTAATCACATTTAATAAAAGGAAATAACGATTGCCGCAAAGTAAGGGTGTCCATCCTCAGAGCGAGGTGTGCCAGAAACTCCTGTGTCCTACTGTACATCCATAGATTTTGAGATTTGTTTTCTTCTAATTTAAATTAGCCTAATCACAGTACAAAAAATAACGACACACCTATAGTTTTTACTCTCCATATCATTCCCTTTAGTAAAAATTCTTTTACTCTTTTAGTTAAATCATCAAATTTTCTATGTAATATCGGAAAGAAGGAAAAAAAAATACATAATCCATGAAAGCGTAAAAAAGGATTTTTATTCTAATTCTTTGATGATTTTCGTAAATGAATAGAATGATAAAATGTCAGTTGACCTTGTATGTAGATAATTCTCTTAACATTCAATTCATTATCTTTATCAAACGCTCAAGTTATTTGCATAAAAGCTTATTATTTCACTTTGGGGCTAAGAATTTCTTTTAGGAAGTTGTATTTTTGGACGAACTCCCGTTCAACAGATTGTTGGACAAGGACGTGTTTGACAGTCTACTATGGAATACTTCTTACATCGTTCCTTACAAATGAATGCTGGAAACATCCGTGCCTGGTAATCTGCAGGACTGGGGTTCGAGTCACGCTCAAGCTCGATGGTTTCTTGTAGTGTCTGTAAACTCACTATCCTTGTGAGCTAAGGGTTTGGGTTTTTGAGGGAGCCTATAGGTCTACATGGTGAGTTTTCAGGAGCCATTGCCTGGCCTTCCCTGGTCCTAACTTGTATGAAGAGGGGGACTTGGAAGTTGATTTATATATATATATATATATATATATATATATATATATATAATCAACGCCCAAGTCCCCCTCTTCATACAAGTTAGGACCAAGGAAGACCAGGCAATAGCTGCTGATAACTCAGCAGGTAGACCTATAGGCTACCCAATGTATACACACGCGCACACACACACACACACACACACATATATATATATATATATATATATATATATATATATATATATATATTAGTCAGTCTCTAGGGCATTGTTCTGCTAGCTAGGGCAATGTCACCGATCCTTATCTCTGCCATTCATGAGCGGCCTTTAAACCTTTAAAAACGTGCTGCCACCACAAGAGCCTATGCTCTACTAAAGTGTCGAAGCAATCTTAGCTTATTGTCCTCATGCTGGAAAGGAATCTAACATATTAAGAGCTACTTTTAAGAAAACAATTAATGCTGAAGCAAGCGTTGTTCTACATGGATTTTAAGAGCCAGGAAATTGCGATTATTTTAGTATTACTGTAAAGACCTTGACATCTGTGTCTTTTCCTTGTTCAAAGGCTTAAAGTCCGCTCATGAATGACAGAGGCAAGGGGCTGTGACATTGCCCTATCAAGCAGGACAAAGCGCCCGAGCCCCCTCTCCACCCAAGCTAGGACCAAAGCGTGCCAGGTAATGGCTACTGATGACTCAGCAGATAGACCTATAGGCTCCCTGAAACCCCACATCCTTAGCTCAAAAGGTTGGTTAGGTTGGAGTGACCAAAAAAACTATTGAGTTTGAGCAGGACTCGAACCCCAGTCTGGTGATCACCAGTCAGGGACGTTACCACATCTGCCACCACAACCCTGTTTGATTGAGAGACTTCTTAAATGTTACTTTTGTGTTTTATTGAGTATTTTACCAGAAGGGGGCCTTATGGATTCCTATGAATGATTAAATTTCGTGATAGAATTTTTTTTTCTTTTTAAATTCCTATGAATGATTAAATTTCGTGATAGATAGTTTTTTTTTTTTTTTTTTTTAATTCCTATGAATGATTAAATTTCGTGATATAGTTTTTTTTTTTCTTTTTGAATTCCTGAATGATTAAATTTCGTGATAGATAATTTGTTTTCTTTTTTATTTTTTTGCTTGGTGGGAAAGGGACTTATATTTGAGATACTTTCACTGTTTAAAAACCCAATTAAATACGTACTGAACGTTTATTCTGATAATTGAATTTGATAATTACTTTTTTTTTTTTAAGACTAAAAGGCTTTGAGGGATATCTGTGGTTCCCGAATGCTTTAGTTCACAGCTTCAGTGCTGTTTTATGAAGGCATAAATTTAATTTCTGAAAAGCTATATTATTATTATTATTATTATTATTATTATTATTATTATTATCATTATTATTATTATTATTATTATTATTATTATTATTATTATTACTTGCTAAGCTACAACTGTAGTTGGAAAAGCATGATGCTATAACCCCAGGGGCTCCAACAGGGAAAATAGCCCAGTAAGGAAAGGAAACAAGAAAAAATGAAATATTTTTAAGAGCAGTAACAAAATTAAAATAAATATTTCCTATATAAACTATAAAAACTTTAACAAAACAAGAGGAAGAGAAATGGGATAGAATAGTGTGCCCGTGTGTACCCTCAAGCAAGAGAACTCTAACCCAAGACAATGGAAGACCATAGTACAGAGGCTATGGCACTACCCAAGACTAGAGAACAATGGTATGATTTTTGGTTGTCCTTTTTCCAGAAGAGCTGTTTACCATAGCTAAAGAGTCTCTTCTACCCTTACCAAGAGGAAAGTAGCCACTGAACAATTACAGTGCAGTAGTTAAACCCTTGAGAGAAGAATTATTTGGTAATCTCAGTGCTTTCAGGTATATGAGGACAGAGGAGAATATGTAAACATGCCAGACTATTTGGCGTGTCTGTAAGCAAAGGGAAAGAACCGTAACATGAGAGAAGGATCCAACGCATAATTTTAATTTCTGAAAAGCTATTTTCCTAAGCAGTTCATATTGCAATTTCCTTGCACTCGTGGTTTTTATTCCGCGAAGCTTGATTACCATGTAGATGGTATTTCGCATTTTGGGTGTAATTTCTCCCATGAATAATGATGGTGTCAGTGTTGCTCTTGGTATTGGGATTATTATTATTATTATTATTATTATTATTATTATTATTATTATTATTTTCTTATTGTTTCATTATTATTATTATTATTATTATTATTATTATATTTTTCTTTTCTTCTTTTTATTCTTCTTCTTCTTCTTCTTCTTCTTATTATTTTTCTTATTCTTTTCATTATTATTATTATTAGTACTATTATATTTTTCTTATTATTATCATTATTATTATTACTATTATTTCTCTTATTCTTAATATTATTATTACTAATATTATTATCATTATTTTTCTTTTTCTTCTTCGTTTTCTTCTTCTTCTTCTTCTTCTTCTTCTTCTACTTCTTCTCCTTTTTCTTCCTATTATTATTATTATTATTACTACTACTACTGCTACTACTACTACTACTACTAATATTATTATTATTATTACTACTACTACTATTATTATTATTATTATTATTATTATTATTATTATTATTACCTGCCAACCTACGGCCCCTTGTTGGAAAAGCAAGATGCCATAAGCCCAAGTGCTCCAACAGGGAAAATAGCCCAGTGAGGAAAGGAAATAAGGAAAACTTACAATAGAAGTTTAAAAACAAGAATAGCATCAAAATAAATCTTTCATATATAACCATTATGACAATGTAAACAATGGTAATGTGAGTAGGGAATAATATCTGTAATTTTTTTTCGATTTTTTTTTTCTGTTTTTTGCACAGAAGCGATCAAGTTGACCTAATTTCCTGCACAATTTCGCAGTTCAGGCTAATGCCAAATGAAACTCTATTTCATGTTAATGGCCTTCTGAAAATATGTCTTTTTATTTCTTTACTTGTTAGTCCATATACTAAAAGATTAATTTCGTTATATTCATTATTATGCATAAATCTTTTTTTGCTCCTTATATAAGACTGAAATTAAATCAGAAAGACAGAAATAATTAAAGATATTTAGTGCCTCTCACAATCTGTATTTAATTGTGGTATAATACTGTTTTCAAATGCATTGTCATTATTATTTAATTGTAATATTACTTAATGTTTTTATGTTGAACAGGCTGACATAAGTCTTTTTATGATTTATGTATGAAATATCTGTTTTCCTGTTGTTACTGTTTTTGAAGTATTTTAATTGTTCATTACTACTCATATCGTTTATTTATTTCCTTATTTCCTTTTCTCATTGGGCTATTTTTCCTTGGAGTTCATGGGCTTATAGCATGTTGTTTTCCAAGTAGGGTTGTAGATTAGCTAGTAGTAATAACAATAATGATACTACTAATGATAATAATCATCATTATCATCATCATCTCCTACGCATATTGACGCAAAGGGCCTCAATAATAATAATGATAACATCAACAATGATAATAATAATAATAATAATAATAATAATAATAATAATAATAATAATAATGATTTATATACCAAGGGATATTTGAAATTTGTTTCCAAGGCTTCACCTAATATTGGTTTGCCAATGTCGATATTAACATTCAGTAATCATGGCAGTTATTACTGTCATTGTAAACGTCTATACGAACGTGTTATTCTATGTTAATTCTAACACTTATATGAGAATTGCCATACTCCTACGCTTATTGGATTTCTGGGAATATACTCATTCGTGTACCATTGCCATAATAGGCTAACTACTGCAATGTAATTGTTCAGTGGCTACTTTCCTCTTGGTAAGGGTAGAAGAGACTCTTTAGCTATGGTAAGCACTCTTCTAGGAGAAAGACACTCCCACATCAAACCATTGTTCTCTAGTCTTGGGTAGTGCCATAGCCTCTGTATCATGGTCTTCCACTATCTTGGGTTAGAGTTCTCTTGCTTGAGGGTACACTCGGGCACACTTTCTATCTAGTTTCTCTTCCTCTTGTTTTGTTTTTTGTTAAAGTTTTTTTTCTTATAGTTTATATAGGAAATATTTATCTTAATGTTGTTACAATTCTTAAAATATTTTATTTTTCCTTGTTTCCTTTCCTCACTAGGCTTTTTCCCTGTTGGGGCCCCTGGGCTTATAGCATCTTGCTTTTCCAACTAGGTTTGTAGCTTAGCATATAATAATAATAATAATAATAATAGGAATAATAATTATTATTATTATTATTATTATTATTATTATTATTATTATTATTATTATTATTATATAACTTCTTTCAATGTATTCCTGAGATTTGCTAGTGGACCTTTACTTAGATTTGTTTAAGCACTTTTATAAGTATTTCTGTATTTATAGAGGATCTTGCTAAACTTTTAGACTTTTGGGTTGTCTCAATTTTTATGGTTGAATTGGTAATGCATTTTCATTTGATGTTGCCAGATGTAGGTCCTTGTTTTCAGCTAGTGGACCTCAAGACGATAGTCATAGACTGAACATCGTTCCAGAAATCTTGGTTAAGACCTGTGCTATTCAACTTCTCTCTCTCTCTCTCTCTCTCTCTCTCTCTCTCTCTCTCTCTCTCTCTCTCTCTCTCTCTCTCTCTCTCTCTCATTATAGACTGTATATAGATGTGTGTTGTTATATGAACGATAGGTTGATTAAATATTTACTAAAAGTTACTACTTTCTAAGCGCTAATATGAAAATGACTATATTTATTGGGATAGGCTAAGCTGAAAGATAATGAAATTATGAAATTTAGTCTAACGTTTGTCTCTCTGAGACTGTTCCTTTAATGAGAAAAGTAATATATATATATATATATATATATATATATATATATATATATATATATATATATATATATATAAAGGGTGGTTCAAAATTAGGTGGATAGTATGTGGAATATGTTTATTTTGATAAGATTCAAGGGCTTTTGCATAATGTTTAAAATGACATATATTTGTCAATGCAATAATTGTGTTCGTAAATATAATTGTGTATATATGTAATCTCAAAATAAATGTAAGTATTTATGGTCCACCTACTTTTGGATCACCCTGTATATATATATATATATATATATATATATATATATATATATATATATATATATATATATATATATATATAATATATTTACATATATACACACGAAATTCCCTGGCAAGTAAAAGAAAAAACAAAATTCCCTCTGTCTCAACAATTTCCATTTTCGAAATATCGGGCATTTTCTTTTTGGAATATTTCGCATTTCACTGCACTGCTGACTCGCTGTGTCCCAGAGCTGTTTCCTTTCAAGGTTTCCTCGATGGCCAATAAGAAAAAAAAAAATTTTCCTACAATTTCAATAAATGGTCGTTTCTCCTTCGGAAGTTATATATGGTCGAAACTTTATATTTTTTTTCTCTCTGAAAGACGGCTGCGTCTTGTGTTAAGTCCTGCCAGACAGTTGTATCAGATAGAATAGTTTCCTGTTTTTTTATGAATAATACTTGGTTTCTAGATTTAGAGTTTTATGTTCAAAATAATGTTAGATTATTATGATTATATATATATGAAGATGTTTACAATACTTTGAAAAGGCTAAAATAACTGATATATTCCTGTTTTTCTATGAATCATACTTGATTTCTAGATTTAGAGTTTTATGTTCGAATTATTGTTAGATTATTATGATTATATACATATGAACATGTTTACAATACCTTGAAAAGGCTAAAATAACTGATATATCCCTGTTTTTCTGTTAATAACACTTTATTTCTAGATATAGAGTTTATATGTTCATGATATTGTAATATTATAAAGATTATATACATATGAACATGTTTACAATACTTTGAAAAGGATAAAATAACTGATATATTCCTGTTTTTCTATGAATAACACTTGATTTCTAGGTTTAGAGTTTTATGTTCATAATGTTGTAAGATTATAAATACTTTGAAAAGGGTAAAATAACTGATATTTTCCTGTTTTTCTATGAATAATACTTGATTTTCTAGATTTAGAGTTTACTGTATATGTTCAAAATATTGTTAGATTATAAAGATTATATACATATTAAAATGTTGTTTACAACACTTTGAAAAGGGTAAAATAACTGGCAGATATGTGCTTAGCTTTTATAACAATTACAACGCTTCCAAAAGTCTCAAACCTGTGGTGTTTTTATTATTATTATTATTATTATTATTATTATTAATATTATAATTATTATTATTATTATTATTAATATTATAATTATTATTATTATTATTATTATTATTATTTTTAATATTATTATTGTTATTATTATTAATATTGTTATTATTATTAATATTGTTATTATTATTATTATTATTATTATTTTTATTATTATTATTATTATTATTATTATTATTATTATTATCATCATCACAAAATGTCGATACTCACACATATACCTACACAAAAATGTCGATACTCACACATACACCCACACAAAAATGTCGATTCAAGTGAATGATAATTTATAGGTACAAATTTAGAACTTTAAAACCATAATGCTATACTGATAGACAATTTCATAACTTCAATAAATGTCTAATATTAGTGGAATAATAATAATCTACATTAAGGACATTACTAGAATATGTACATACTTACATATACCAAGGCACTTCCCCAAATTTTGGGGGGTAGCTGACATCAAAATAATGATAAAAAGGGGACCTTTCCTTTCTACGTTCCTCCCAGCCTGAAGAGGGACTCAACCGAGTTCGGCTAGTACTGCTAGAGTGCCACAGCCCACCCTCCCCCGTTATCCACCGCAGATGAAGCTTCATAATGCTGAATCCCCTACTGCTGCTACCTCCGCGGTCATCCAAGGCGAACGGAGGAAGCAGCAGGGCCTACCGGAACTGCGTCACAATCGCTCGCCATTCATTCCTATTTCTAGCACGCTTTCTTGCCTCGCTCACATCTATCCTCCTATCACCCAGAGCTTCCTTTACTCCATCCGTCCACCCAAACCTTGGCCTTCATTCTGGAATATGTAAAAATGATATTCGATAGAACGGCCTTTCTCTAGTTCCGCCAGTGATCAAATAAAATTTTATATATATTGCACTGATTTCATAATATCTTTCACTCCTAAAAGTGTTGACTATTTGGGGGAGAGAGAGAGAGAGAGAGAGAGAGAGAGAGAGAGAGAGAGAGAGAGAGAGAGAGAGAGAGAACTGTAGATGACAAAGATTTAATTGAAATTTGAAATTGAATTAGGTGTTTGGTGTATGTGAATATTATTATTATTTATATTATTATTATTATTATTATTATTATTGAGATTATTATTATTATTATTATTATTATTATTATTATTATTATTATTATTATTATAGCACCTTTAACCAGCATAATTATAAATCAATTTTATCAAAGTGATACAATAATTACCCCAGGCTAATGACGAAACTTTTTCAATCAAAGAAAAATCTTGGCTTTTTTTTTTTTCACCTCTTCCTTCTTCGGGAACTTTTTGCATTATGCCATAATGACCCGCGAGTCTCCCATAGCTTGAGAATCTTTGTCATTTTCTGTGGATTAAAATTTACCCTTCCGATTGAAAAACTTATTGTACGGTTTATTTTTCGTTGATATATTCAAGGAATTTTGAGGAACCATCTGTGAGTCAATTCTATGGTACACTGTTTAAAAAACCGTAATTTTAATCGGAATTTCTCCGTAAAAAAAAATACTGTTCTCAGCCGTGATTGAAAAAGTTGTTATTGTACGGTTTATTTTTCATATATATATATATATATATATATATATATATATATATATATATATATATATATATATATATATATATATCCAAGGAATTTTGAGGACTCACCTGCCAGTCAATTCTATGTTACACTATTCAAAAAACCGTAATTTTAATCGGAAACTTTCCGTAAAAAATTATACTGTTCTCTCCTGTGATTGAAAAACTTGTTATTGTGAGTTTTATTTTTCGTATATATTCAAGGAATTCTGAGGAACCATCTCTCAGTCAATTCTATGTTACAATGTTTAAAAAACCGTAATTTTAATCGGAATTTCTCCGTAAAAAAATTACTGTTCTGAGCCGTGATTGAAACACTAATTATTGTTTTTTTTTTTTTTTTTTCATAGATATATTCAAGGAATATTTAGGAACCACCTTTTAGTCAATTCTATGTTATACTATTAAAAACAACAGTAATTTAACCGGAAATTCTCTGTAAAATATATACTGTTCTCAGCCGTATTTCAGTAAAATACAGGTGACCGTAATATTTATCATACTTTGTTATTATCTTTGACGGGTTGGTGACCGTAATATCACTCCTTTATGGCAATATAGCCATTTTTAAAACGGTAAATTCCTGGTAACATTTATTTCAGGATCTTGCTTTTCCAACTAGGGTTGTAGCTTGGCTAGTAATAATAATAATAATAATTAGATTATTTATTTTAGCAAATTTCTTTATGGAAATCAGCTTATGTGTGCTACCTAATGATACCAATTTGTGAAGTTTGAAAATGAAGTTTGAAAATGAAGTTTGAAAGGGAAGTTTGAAAATGGAGTTTGAAAGTGAAGTTCGAAAATGGAGTTTGAAAGTGAAGTTTGAAAGTGGAGTTTGAAAATGGAGTTTGAAAGTGAAGTTTGAAAATGGAGTTTGAAAGTGAAGTTTGAATGGGAAGTTTGAAAATGGAGTTTGAAAGTGAGGTTTGAAAGTAAAGTTTGAAAGTGAGAAAATGTATTTAAATACATAAACGTATACAGCTTTATCAATAAGAAGGCCAAGTCAATGCATAAGTGAATATGCAGTTATCATGTTCAATTTGGTACTTAATATTTCAACAGCTCATCAACCCTTGATATTTGATTTACATCGACCGAAACAATAAACTTCAGAATTTACATTACATAATTAGCTTTAATTTAACACAGATTACCGTATTGTTAAATTATGAGATTTTTTTTCAATATCTCGAACACTAATGTCATGTAACTGTTTATTCTAATTTGTATTCTCATTTGTCTAGAAAAAAACCCATCGTATTGGTAAATTATGAGAAATTTTTCATTTTTTATCTCGAACACTAATGTCATTGAGTTTTTTTTTGTATTGAAGAGATTCATGATATCATTTGTCTAAATAAAAAAAAAAACATCGTATTGGTAATTATGAGATTTTTAAAAAATATTTCTAACACTAATGTCTTTAAGTTTATTTTTTATTTTTAAATGAGATTCATCATCTCATTCGTATAAAAAAAACCATCGTATTGGTAAATTAATATATATATATATATATATATATATATATATATATATATATATATATATATATATAATTTTTTTTCAATATCTCAAACACTAATGTTATTGATTTTTTTAAAAAGAGATTCATAATCTCATTTATCTAAAAAAAAACCCATCGTATTGGTAACTTATGAGATATATTTTTTATTTTTCAATATCTCGAACACGAATGTCATTAAGTTTTTTCTTTTAAATGAGATTCATCATCTCATTTGTCTAAAAAAAAAAAAACAATCGTATTGGTAAATTATGATATATATATATATATATATATATATATATATATATATATATATATATATATATATATATATATATATATATATATATATATATATATATATATATATATATATATATATATATATATATATATATATATATATACCCGTACATTTTTTTTTTTGCTATTTTTTCAATATCTCGAACACTAATAACATTGAGGTTTTTTTTTTAAGAGATTCATAATTTCATTTGTTTAAAAAAAATAAACCACCGTATTGATAAATTATGAGAATTTTTTTATTTTTCAATATCTCGAAAACGAATGTCATGTCGCTTTTTAATGAGATTCGCAATCTCATTTGTCTACCAAAGCCAGATTATTGAATCATAACTGGCTAACGAGCTGCCATGAAGCACAGCTGTTTTGATATCAGTAATTAAGTTTCATGTTTTATGAGGTTATTACGAAGCAAAAGGAAAACTTACCTAGATCAGTCTGTATCGTATTCCTGTATTATACCTGAATAGTGTACAGTTGGCTTCAGTAATTCCAGTACATTTCATGGGAAGTTATGCAGACGTCAGTGTACCGGAATTATTGAAGCCAACTGTACGAGACCCGTTTAAAAGGACGATAGAATATTTAGATAGATATGCACACAAACAGATTCAACCCTTCCCACCCCCTCTCCATTTTCTTAATACAACACGGCAGTTTCGGCAATTTGTTTGAGACTGCAGTTTCCGAATGTACCTCTTGAGGTACCTCCTTTCACCAGGGTATGACTATTCCCTCTCCCCCTTACCCAAATATGTAGTCATTATTCTCAACATGGTTGAGAAGATTCTATGTAAAGTAGATGAATGTAACTCTTTCTTAATACAATGCGGCAGTTTAGGCAATTTGTATGAGATTGTGGTTTCCGAATGTACCTCTCGAGGTACCTGCTTCTCCAGGGTATGACTATTCCCTCTCCCCCTTACCCAAGAATGCTGCCATTATCCTCAACATTGTTGAAAAGATTCTAACATGTAAAGTAGATGAATGTAACTCTTTCTCAATACAACACGGCAGTTTTGACAATATGTGGGAGACTGGTTTCCTAATGTACCTCTCGAGGTACACCCTCTCACCAGGGTATGGCTAATCCCTCTCCTGCTTACCCAAAAATGCAGTCATTATCCTCAAAATTGTTGAAAAGATTCCAATATGTAAAATAGATGAATGTACCTCTCATTTATCTAATTTAACGTTGTGGTGGCCGATGTGGTAACGTCTCTGAGTGACGAACACCAGACTGGGGTTCGAGTCCCGCTCAAACTCGTTAGTTCCTTTAGTCGCTGCCATCTCACCATCATTGTGAGCTGAGGATGGGGTGTTTGGGAGGAGCCTATAGGTCTGTCTGCTGAGTCATCAACAGCCATTGCCTTGCCCTCCTTTGTCCTAGCTTGGGTGGAGAAGGGACATATATTCAGTCTCTAGGGCACAATGTCACTGTCCCTTGCCTCTGCCATTCATGAGTGGACTTTGAAATATTTAAACCTTTATGGTCAGTCTCTAGGACATTGTCCTGCTTGATAGAGCAATGTCTCTGTCCCTTGCCTCTGCCATTCATGAGTGGCCTTTAAACTATTTAAACCTTTATGGTCAGTCTCTAGGACATTGTCCTGCTTGATAGGACAATGTCATTGTCCCTTGCCTCTGCCATTCATGAGTGGACTTTGAAATATTTAAACCTTTATGGTCAGTCTCTAGGACATTGTCTAGCTTGATAGAGCAATGTCACTGTCCCTTGCCTCTGCCATTCTTGAGTGGACTTTAAACCTTTATGGTCAGTCTCTAGGACATTGTCCTGCTTGATTGGGCAATGTCACTGTCCCTTGCCTCTGCCATTCATGAGTGGCCTTTAAACCTTTATGGTCAGTCTCTAGGACATTGTCTAGCTTGATAGAGCAATGTCACTGTCCCTTGCCTCTGCCATTCATGAGTGGACTTTAAACCTTTATGGTCAGTCTCTAGGACATTGTCCTGCTTGATTGGGCAATGTCACTGTCCCTTGCCTCTGCCATTCATGAGTGGCCTTTAAACTATTTAAACCTTTATGGTCAGTCTCTAGGACATTGTCCTGCTTGATAGGACAATGTCATTGTCCCTTGCCTCTGCCATTCATGAGTGGCCTTTAAACCTTTATGGTCAGTCTCTAGGACATTGTCCTGCTTGATTGGGCAATGTCACTGTCCCTTGCCTCTGCCATTCATGAGTGGCCTTTAAACCTTTATGGTCAGTCTCTAGGACATTGTCCTGCTTGATTGGGCAATGTCACTGTCCCTTGCCTCTGCCATTCATGAGTGGCCTTTAAACTATTTAAACCTTTATGGTCAGTCTCTAGGACATTGTCCTGCTTGATAGGACAATGTCATTGTCCCTTGCCTCTGCCATTCATGAGTGGACTTTGAAATATTTAAACCTTTATGGTCAGTCTCTAGGACATTGTCTAGCTTGATAGGGCAATGTCACTGTCCCTTGCCTCTGCCATTCATGAGTGGACTTTAAAATATTTAAACCTTTATGGTCAGTCTCTAGGACATTGTCCTGCTTGATAGGACAATGTCATTGTCCCTTACCTCTGCCATTCATGAGTGGACTTTGAAATATTTAAACCTTTATGGTCAGTCTCTAGGACATTGTCCTGCTTGACAGGGCAATGTCACTGTCCCTTGCCTCTGCCATTCATGAGCGACCTTTAAACCTTTATGGTCAGTCTCTAGGACATTGTCCTGCTTGATAGGGCAATGTCACTGTCCCTTACCTCTGCCATTCATGAGCGGCCTTTAAACCTTTAAACCTTTATGGTCAGTCTCTAGGACATTGTCCTGCTTGACAGGGCAATGTCACTGTCCCTTGCCTCTGCCATTCATGAGCGACCTTTAAACCTTTATGGTCAGTCTCTAGGACATTGTCCTGCTTGATAGGGCAATATCACTGTCCTTTACCTCTGCCATTCATGAGCGACCTTTAAACCTTTAAACCTTTATGGTCAGTCTCTAGGACATTGTCCTGCTTGACAGGGCAATGTCACTGTCCCTTGCCTCTGCCATTCATGAGCGACCTTTAAACCTTTATGGTCAGTCTCTAGGACATTGTCCTGCTTGATAGGGCAATATCACTGTCCCTTGCCTCTGCCATTCATGAGCGGCCTTTAAACCTTTAAACCTTTATGGTCAGTCTCTAGGACATTGTCCTGCTTGACAGGGCAATGTCACTGTCCCTTGCCTCTGCCATTCATGAGTGGCCTTTAAACCTTTAAACCTTTATTGTCAGTCTCTAGGACATTGTCCTGCTTGATAGAGCAGTGTCACTGTCCCTTACCTCTGCCATTCATGAGTGGATTTTAAAATATTTAAACCTTTATGGTCAGTCTCTAGGACATTGTCCTGCTTGACAGGGCAATGTCACTGTCCCTTGCCTCTGCCCTTCATGAGTAGACTTTAAAATATTTAAACCTTTATGGTCAGTCTCTAGGACATTGTCCTGCTTGATAGGGCAATGTCCCTGTCCCTTACCTCTGCCATTCATGAGTGGACTTTAAAATATTTAAACCTTTACGGTCAGTCTCTAGGACATTGTCCTGCTTGACAGGGCAATGTCACTGTCCCTTGCCTCTGTCATTCATGAGTAGACTTTAAAATATTTAAACCTTTATGGTCAGTCTCTAGGACATTGTCCTGCTTGATAGGGCAATGTCCCTGTCCCTTACCTCTGCCATTCATGAGTGGACTTTAAAATATTTAAACCTTTACGGTCAGTCTCTAGGACATTGTCCTGCTTGACAGGGCAATGTCACTGTCCCTTGCCTCTGTCATTCATGAGCGGTCTTTAAACCTTTATGGTTAGTCTCTAGAACATTGTCCTGCTTCGTAGGGCAATGTCACAGGCCCTTGCCTCTGCCATGCATGAGCGACCTTTAAACCTTTAAACCTTTATGGTCAGTCTCTAGGACATTGTCCTACTTGATAGGGCAATGTCACTGTCCCTTGCCTCTGAGTGGCCTTTAAACCTTTAAACCTTTATGGTCAGTCTCTAGGACATTGTCCTGCTTGATAGAGCAGTGTCACTGTCCCTTGCCTCTGCCATTCATGAGTGGATTTTAAAATATTTAAACCTTTATGGTCAGTCTCTAGGACATTGTCCTGCTTGACAGGGCAATGTCACTGTCCCTTGCCTCTGCCATTCATGAGCGGCCTTTAAACCTTTATGATCAGTCTCTAGGACATTGTCCTGCTTGAAGGGCAATGTCACTGTCCCTTACCTCTGCCATTCATGAGCGGCCTTTAAAAACAATGGTTGTACGCCATAGCCTTATTTAAAAGTCCC
>NC_090754.1:53101763-53114263 GCF_036898095.1 Palaemon carinicauda
TTGCGTTAAGAATCATCCCCTTATGCGAGGGTATGTTTTGCACCCCCTTGTTCTAAATAGTCCTTTCTGAGTAGAGATAACTTAACGTGGTGAAATGGTTTGTGTATCGCCATGATCAGCAAAGCTGTACTAGTCAGGCACACCCATACTGAGTTGGTTTACTGTGAGCGATCAGACAAAAGTTTCCTACCATCACCAATCCGCACTGGCCTCCGTGGTCATAAAAACTGGTTGTAGTGGCCTGCTAGTAATGTCCTTGCCTAATGATCGCCAGACTGGGGTTCAAGTCACGCTTAAACTCGTTAGTTCCTTTGTGAGCTAAGGATGAGGGGTTTGGGGGAGCCTATAGGTCTACTTACTGAGTAATGAGCATCCATTGCCATGCCAGGGAGGGCCAGGCAATGGCTGCTGATGACTCAGCAGGTAGATCTAGGGGTTCCTTAAGACCCTCCATCTTTAGCTCACAAGAATGGTGAGATTGCAGATACTACAAGAAACTATTAAGCTTGAGCGGGACTCGAACCCCGTTTCAGTAGATCGTCAGGCAGGAACTTTTCCAATAGGTGTCGAAAACATGTTCATCTTAATCTATGGAAGATTAGAGAAACATAATGCTGCCTTTTTATTATTATTATTATTATTATAATTATTACTATTATTAGTATTATTATTATTACTTGCTAAGCTACAACCCAAGATGGAAAAGCAGGATGCTATAAGCCCAGGGGCCCCAACAGGGAAAATAGCCCAGTGAGGAAAGGAAACAAGGAATAATTAAATATTTCAAGAACAGTAACACCATTAAAATATATATTTCCTATATAAATTATAAAGACTTCAACAAAACAAGAGAAAGAAAAATTAGACAGAATAGTGTACCCGAGTGTACCCTCAAGCAAGAGAACTCTAACCCAAGGCAGTGGAAGACCATGATTGGTAACGTCTCTGCCTGGTGTTTGCCAGTTGGGGGTTCGAGTCCCGCTCAGACTTGTTAGTGCCATTAGTGTCTGCAACCTTACCATCCTTGTGAGCTAAGGTTGGGGGGTTTAGGGGAGCCTGTAGGTCTACCTGCTGAGTCATCAGCAGCCACTGCCTGGGCCTCCCTGGTCCTAGCTAGGGTGGAGAGGAGGCTTGGGCGCTGATCATATAATATATGGTCAGTCTCTAGGGCATTGTCCTCATTGCTGGGGCAGTGACACTGTCCCTTGCCTCTGCCATTCATGAGCGACCTTTAAACCTTTAAACAGAGGCTATGGCACTACCAAAGACTAGAGAACAATTGTTTCATTTTGGAGTGTCCTTTTGATTAAGTTAATCTTATAAATTGAAAAAGACATAACTTAAAACACCATTCAAGCAGTAAGCTGAGGATCAGTGAACGAAATTGGTTCTTAGTAATTTCATGAATGGAGTCACTGTTTTACCTGAGAAATATGCATTCAAAGTGTTCTCTCATTTGTTTCAATCTCCTCGAAGGGCTGCACCATCAGGCTTCTGAGTTCCCGTGTCATCATTAATCATCGCCATCTGGTGATTAATTACTCAACTTAAGGGAACCACAATAGCATTCTCTGGCGTGATATGCATCATATCATTATCACCATAAATTTTCAGTGATTTTTTTTTTAAAGTTAGGAGTATTTTATGATGTGTTCAGATTTTTGCTGGATATTTTGCTTATGAGAATTTTTTGTTTTTTTTTTTGTTTTGTGAACCTTTGTTCTTTGATTTATTTTGGTTTTGTCTTGGTGGTGTATGGACGTGTCACCTAAGTGCTCTCTCTCTCTCTCTCTCTCTCTCTCTCTCTCTCTCTCTCTCTCTCTCTCTCTGTGCGAAATCAGCTTCGTTTCATTATGAAAATCATAAGCAGAAAACTGTATTATTATTATTATTATTATTATTATTATTATTATTATTATTATCATTATTATTATTATTTATTATTGTTATCATTATTATTATTATTATTATTATTATTATTATTATTGATATAATTATTATTATTATCATTATTATTATTATTGTTGTTATAATTATTATTATTATTATTGTTATTATTATTATTATTATTATTGTTGTTGTTGTTGTTGTTATTATTATTATTATTATTATTATTATTATTATTACTAGCTATTCTAGAACCCTAGCTGGAAAATCAGGTGAACTAGGATAATTGCGTTAGGAGCTGATGACATAAAATACAATTTGCTTTTTTTTAAGTAACTTGTCATATATATTTTAAAGCTGTTATAAATCTTAAAATATCTTATATTAATTATTCATTACTTTTTATGAAGTTTATCTATTTATTTTTTTTATAAATAAGGGACAAGTACCCTTTTATGTCATATTCTCTCTCCCACAGGATTACAGACTCACAGTACAATTCCTTTAATGATAAATATTTGTGCCTGGCCAAGGATTCGAGCCTTAGAGGCGACAGAAATAAGGGTAAACATTAGACTTTAGCCTACTGAGAGAGAGAGAGAGAGAGAGAGAGAGAGAGAGGAGAGAGAGAGAGAGAGAGAGAGAGAGAGAGAGAGAGAGAGAGAGAAAGGTTTGTCACGAAATTACACTTTCTCTTTACCAATTTCTTTTTATCGGACAAGAGAGAGAGAGAGAGAGAGAGAGAGAGAGAGAGAGAGAGAGAGAGAGAGAGAGAGGTTTGTCACGAAATTACACTTTCTCTTTACCAATTTCTTTTTATCGGACAAGAGAGAGAGAGAGAGAGAGAGAGAGAGAGAGAGAGAGAGAGAGAGAGAGAGAGAGAGAGAGGTTTGTCACGAAATTACACTTTCTCTTTACCAATTTCTTTTTATCGGACAAGAGAGAGAGAGAGAGAGAGAGAGAGAGAGAGAGAGAGAGAGAGAGAGAGAGAGAGAGAGAGAGAGAGAGAGAGAGAGAGAGAAAGGTTTGTCACGAAATTACACTTTCTCTTTGCCATTTTCTTTTTATCAGACAAAAATGACGTGATATGTTGCCCTCTCCAAATATGACTTTTACGCTTTAAAAAATAAATTCATGTCAGCTGCTATAAGTACATTTTATTGAGCATGAAATTTAGAGCATAAATCATGCCTATATATCTGCCATACCTCAGGAGCTTGGCGATGCTCTCGCCTCATTGCTTCGAGAGCATTTCTCATTTAAAATGGGAGAGCATAATGCTCTTACAACAACGCCTCTTCTTATTTTTTTGTTACGAGACTAAGGCCATTAAATACCAGCATTCCTAGCTCTCTTTCTAATGACAAGGCTTTCCATTAATCTCTCCTTCTCTTTGTTATTATGAGAATTATTCCTCGTTTGAGAGAGCCATTCGTCATGCACCATTACTGTGCATTACTGTCAAAAATTTTGAAAAAAAAAAAAAAAAACGGTAAAAAATCTTGGAATAAGTGATACCAGCCATTTGCCGTTTTACTACATAGTACTCTTATAAATTTTATTCCAGCTTCGACCAAGTTGTGGAATAATCTTCCTAATCGGGTGGTTGAATCGGTAAAACTTCAAAGGTTCACACTTGCAGCAAATGTTTTTTTCATGTTGAATAGGCTGACATAAGTCTTTTTATAGTTTATATATGAAACATCTGTTTTTTAATATTATTAATGTTTTTGAAATATTTTATTTTAATTGTTCATTACTTCTTGTATCGATTATTTATTTCCTTATTTCCTTTCCTCACTGGGATATTTTTCCCTGTTGGAGCCCTTGGGCTTATAGCATCTTGCTTTTCTAACTAGGGTTGGAACAAACGATATAACCCTTCAATATTTTTGGAATCTCCCCTATATGATAAAGAGCAAGTGTCTGGCTATATATATATATATATATATATATATATATATATATATATATATATATATATATATATATACATACATATATACATATGTATATATATGTATATATATAAGTATATATATGTATATATATATGTATATATATATATATATTTATATATATTATACAGTATATATATATATATATATATATATATATATATATATATATATATATATATATATATATATATACACTATATATTTTTTTTTCCTGTCACGCTGAGTGGCATTGTCAGACGTATGGCAGGGGGAGAGGAGTTGTCATACCGTGCTGAGAGGGGGGAGGGGGTGTTACCCCGAGAGGTTGCTAGGAATTACGGAAGGGCTGAGAAGGGTTGAAGGTCTGTGTGTGTGCATATTTATAAATGTTTAGTCAATACTTTGACAGGTCGCGTACACTAGTAACTAAGTAAAGAAAGAAAAATGTGTCTTCTATTTATAAATTGTTGGTTGCTATTGTTATTATAATATAAAAATCTTGTCATTCGTTAAGTATTCTGCTTTGTGTTCATCATCATGAAGATTTCATGAAATCATGAAATGTCTTGAAAATATTTTATTTATTATAATCAACTTTATATAACAGTAATCTTCCTTTGTCTTCCATTGAACACATTCGCAGCTTCATTGCTTTTGTGGATTAAGACTCAGTGGCTGTTGATTAAGTTAGATTAAGTTTTTATTCTCCAGTTAAGTCTTTCATTAAAGTCTAGTATCCGCTTTTTTCTTGCAATTGTTCCAAGAAATAGTTTGAGATTCATCATTGGGTGGAGTGTTCATTTTCAAATGAATGTTTGTTATGTTTGTTAATTGTTGTTGCCTTTGCCAAAATCTTGCCAAGGGTATGTATTCACCCCTGTGTGTTTGTTGTCCTTGCCAAAGTCTTGCCAAGGGTATGTATTCACCCCTGTGTGTTTGTTGTCCTTGCCAAAGTCTTGCCAAGGGTATGTATTCACCCCTGTGTGTTTGATGTCCTTGCCAAAGTCTTGCCAAGGGTATGTATTCACCCCTGTGTGTTTGATGTCCTTGCCAAAGTCTTGCCAAGGGTATGTATTCACCCCTGTGTGTTTGTTGCCTTTGCCAAAGTCTTGCCAAGGGTATGTATTCACCCCTGTGTGTTTGTTGTCCTTGCCAAAGTCTTGCCAAGGGTATGTATTCACCCCTGTGTGTTTGTTGTCTTATGCCAAAGTCTTGCCAAGGGTATGTATTCACCCCTGTGTGTTTGTTGTCTTTGCCAAAGTCTTGCCAAGTTTATGTATTCACCCCTGTGTGTCTGTTGTCTTTGCCAAAGTCTTGCCACGGGTACGTGTTCACCCCCCGTGTGTTTGTTGCCTTTGCCAAAATCTTGCCAAGGGTATGTATTCACCCCTGTGTGTTTGTTGCCTTCGCCAAAGTCTTGCCAAGGGTACGTGTTCACCCCCCGTGTGTTTGTTGCCTTTGCCAAAGTCTTGCCATGGGTATGTATTCACCCCTGTTTGTTTGTTGCCTTTGCCAAAATCTTGCCAAGGGTATGTATTCACCCCTGTGTATTTGTTGCCTTTGCCAAAGTCTTGCCAAGGGTATGTATTCACCCCTGTGTTTGTTGTCTTTGCCAAAATCTTGCCAATTTTATGTATTCATCCCTTGTGTGTGTGTTGCCTTTGCCAAAGTCTTGCCAAGGGTATGTATTCACCCCTGTGTGTTTGTTGCCTTTGCCAAAGTCTTGCCAAGGGTATGTATTCACCCCTGTTTGTTTGTTGCCTTTGCCAAAGTCTTGCCAAGGGTATGTATTCACCCCTGTTTGTTTGTTGCCTTTGCCAAAGTCTTGCCAAGGGTATGTATTCACCCCTGTTTGTTTGTTGCCTTTGCCAAAGTCTTGCCAAGGGTATGTATTCACCCCTGTTTGTTTGTTGCCTTTGCCAAAGTCTTGCCAAGGGTATGTATTCACCCCTGTTTGTTTGTTGCCTTTGCCAAAATCTTGCCAAGGGTATGTATTCACCCCTGTGTATTTGTTGCCTTTGCCAAAGTTTTGCCAAGGGTATGTATTCACCCCTTGTGTGTTTGTTGCCTTTGCCAAAGTCTTGCCAAGGGTATGTATTCACCCCTGTTTGTTTGTTGCCTTTGCCAAAGTCTTGCCAAGGGTATGTATTCACCCCTGTGTGTTTGTTGCCTTTGCCAAAGTCTTGCCAAGGGTATGTATTCACCCCTGTTTGTTTGTTGCCTTTGCCAAAGTCTTGCCATGGGTATGTATTCACCCCTGTTTGTTTGTTGCCTTTGCCAAAATCTTGCCAAGGGTATGTATTCACCCCTGTGTGTTTGTTGCCTTTGCCAAAGTCTTGCCAAGGGTATGTATTCACCCCTGTGTGTTTGTTGCCTTTGCCAAAGTCTTGCCAAGTGTATGTATTCACCCCTGTGTATTTGTTGCCTTTGCCAAAGTCTTGCCAAGGGTATGTATTCACCCCTGTGTGTTTGTTGCCTTTGCCAAAGTCTTGCCATGGGTATGTATTCACCCCTGTTTGTTTGTTGCCTTTGCCAAAATCTTGCCAAGGGTATGTATTCACCCCTGTGTGTTTGTTGCCTTTGCCAAAGTCTTGCCAAGGGTATGTATTCACCCCTGTGTGTTTGTTGCCTTTGCCAAAGTCTTGCCAAGTGTATGTATTCACCCCTGTGTATTTGTTGCCTTTGCCAAAGTCTTGCTAAGGGTATGTATTCACCCCTGTTTGTTTGTTGCCTTTGCCAAAATCTTGCCAAGGGTATGTATTCACCCCTGTGTGTTTGTTGCCTTTGCCAAAGTCTTGCCAAGGGTATGTATTCACCCCTGTTTGTTTGTTGCCTTTGCCAAAATCTTGCCAAGGGTATGTATTCACCCCTGTGTGTTTGTTGCCTTTGCCAAAGTCTTGCCAAGGGTATGTATTCACCCCTGTGTGTTTGTTGCCTTTGCCAAAGTCTTGCCAAGGGTATGTATTCACCCCTGTGTGTTTGTTGCCTTTGCCAAAATCTTGCCAAGGGTATGTATTCACCCCTGTGTGTTTGTTGCCTTTGCCAAAGTCTTGCCAAGGGTATGTATTCACCCCTGTGTGTTTGTTGCCTTTGCCAAAGTCTTGCCATGGGTATGTATTCACCCCTGTTTGTTTGTTGCCTTTGCCAAAATCTTGCCAAGGGTATGTATTCACCCCTGTGTGTTTGTTGCCTTTGCCAAAGTCTTGCCAAGGGTATGTATTCACCCCTGTTTGTTTGTTGCCTTTGCCAAAATCTTGCCAAGGGTATGTATTCACCCCTGTTTGTTTGTTGCCTTTGCCAAAATCTTGCCAAGGGTATGTATTCACCCCTGTTTGTTTGTTGCCTTTGCCAAAATCTTGCCAAGGGTATGTATTCACCCCTGTGTGTTTGTTGCCTTTGCCAAAGTCTTGCTAAGGGTATGTATTCACCCCTGTGTGTTTGTTGCCTTTGCCAAAGTCTTGCCAAGGGTATGTATTCACCCCTGTTTGTTTGTTGCCTTTGCCAAAATCTTGCCAAGGGTATGTATTCACCCCTGTGTGTTTGTTGCCTTTGCCAAAGTCTTGCCAAGTGTATGTATTCACCCCTGTGTATTTGTTGCCTTTGCCAAAGTCTTGCCAAGGGTATGTATTCACCCCTGTGTGTTTGTTGCCTTTGCCAAAGTCTTGCCAAGGGTATGTATTCACCCCTGTGTTTGTTGTCTTTGCCAAAATCTTGCCAATTTTATGTATTCATCCCTTGTGTGTGTGTTGCCTTTGCCAAAGTCTTGCCAAGGGTATGTATTCACCCCTGTTTGTTTGTTGCCTTTGCCAAAATCTTGCCAAGGGTATGTATTCACCCCTGTGTATTTGTTGCCTTTGCCAAAGTCTTGCCAAGGGTATGTATTCACCCCTGTGTTTGTTGCCTTTGCCAAAATCTTGCCAAGGGTATGTATTCACCCCTGTGTATTTGTTGCCTTTGCCAAAGTCTTGCCAAGGGTATGTATTCACCCCTGTTTGTTTGTTGCCTTTGCCAAAATCTTGCCAAGGGTATGTATTCACCCCTGTGTGTTTGTTGCCTTTGCCAAAGTCTTGCTAAGGGTATGTATTCACCCCTGTGTGTTTGTTGCCTTTGCCAAAGTCTTGCCAAGGGTATGTATTCACCCCTGTTTGTTTGTTGCCTTTGCCAAAATCTTGCCAAGGGTATGTATTCACCCCTGTGTATTTGTTGCCTTTGCCAAAGTCTTGCCAAGGGTATGTATTCACCCCTGTGTTTGTTGCCTTTGCCAAAATCTTGCCAAGGGTATGTATTCACCCCTGTGTATTTGTTGCCTTTGCCAAAGTCTTGCCAAGGGTATGTATTCACCCCTGTTTGTTTGTTGCCTTTGCCAAAATCTTGCCAAGGGTATGTATTCACCCCTGTTTGTTTGTTGCCTTTGCCAAAATCTTGCCAAGGGTATGTATTCATCCCTTGTGTGTTTTTTGCCTTTGCCAAAGTTTTGCCAAGGGTATGTATTCACCCCTTGTGTGTTTGTTGCCTTTGCCAAAGTCTTGCCAAGGGTATGTATTCACCCCTGTGTGTTTGTTGCATTTGCCAAAGTCTTGCCAAGGGTATGTATTCACCCCTGTTTGTTTGTTGCATTTGCCAAAATCTTGCCAAGGGTATGTATTCACCCCTGTGTGTTTTTTGCCTTTGCCAAAGTTTTGCCAAGGGTATGTATTCACCCCTTGTGTGTTTTTTGCCTTTGCCAAAGTCTTGCCAAGGGTATGTATTCACCCCTGTGTGTTTGTTGCCTTTGCCAAAGTCTTGCCAAGGGTATGTATTCACCCCTGTGTTTGTTGTCTTTGCCAAAATCTTGCCAATTTTATGTATTCATCCCTTGTGTGTGTGTTGCCTTTGCCAAAGTCTTGCCAAGGGTATGTATTCACCCCTGTGTGTTTGTTGCCTTTGCCAAAGTCTTGCTAAGGGTATGTATTCACCCCTGTGTGTTTGTTGCCTTTGCCAAAGTCTTGCTAAGGGTATGTATTCACCCCTTGTGTGTTTGTTGCCTTTGCCAAAGTCTTGCTAAGGGTATGTATTCACCCCTTGTGTGTTTGTTGCCTTTGCCAAAGTCTTGCCAAGGGTATGTATTCACCCCTGTGTGTTTGTTGCCTTTGCCAAAGTCTTGCCAAGGGTATGTATTCACCCCTGTGTTTGTTGTCTTTGCCAAAATCTTGCCAATTTTATGTATTCATCCCTTGTGTGTGTGTTGCCTTTGCCAAAGTCTTGCCAAGGGTATGTATTCACCCCTGTGTGTTTGTTGCCTTTGCCAAAGTCTTGCTAAGGGTATGTATTCACCCCTGTGTGTTTGTTGCCTTTGCCAAAGTCTTGCTAAGGGTATGTATTCACCCCTGTGTGTTTGTTGCCTTTGCCAAAGTCTTGCTAAGGGTATGTATTCACCCCTGTGTGTTTGTTGCCTTTGCCAAAGTCTTGCTAAGGGTATGTATTCACCCCTTGTGTGTTTGTTGCCTTTGCCAAAGTCTTGCTAAGGGTATGTATTCACCCCTTGTGTGTTTGTTGCCTTTGCCAAAGTCTTGCCAAGGGTATGTATTCACCCCTGTGTGTTTGTTGCCTTTGCCAAAGTCTTGCCAAGGGTATGTATTCACCCCTGTGTTTGTTGTCTTTGCCAAAATCTTGCCAATTTTATGTATTCATCCCTTGTGTGTGTGTTGCCTTTGCCAAAGTCTTGCCAAGGGTATGTATTCACCCCTGTGTGTTTGTTGCCTTTGCCAAAGTCTTGCTAAGGGTATGTATTCACCCCTGTGTGTTTGTTGCCTTTGCCAAAGTCTTGCTAAGGGTATGTATTCACCCCTTGTGTGTTTGTTGCCTTTGCCAAAGTCTTGCCAAGGGTATGTATTCCCCCCTGTCTGATTGTTTGCGAGCAACTTTACACAAACACTACTGTACCGATTTTGACCAAATCTGGAAGTTATATTGGGTATGATTCAAGGATGAATCTGTAACATTTTGGATAAAGTACATCAAAGTACAAGTACGCTGCAGTACTTTAGAAATAATTGCAATGTTAAGTAAATGGTAAATATTTTGTTAGTTTTTTCTGTTTGTGAACATTACTCAAAAACTAATGAACCGATTTCAACGAAACTTGGTGGTCATGTAGAGTATGACCCAAGGACAAATCCATTATATTTTGAAGAAAATACATCGAAATACAAGTACTCAGTGGAGTTTAGAGCATAATAAGACTCCTTTGCGTGGTGAAGGCATGCTCTCTACTGAGTGCCCCTTTAGTTATCAACTGTTATTATATATTACTGAAAATAACAACAAATAAATAATGTATATTTTCTTTATCAGATGGCAGCACTTTTATGGTCATTTTCAAATATCATTTTTATGCAGCGAACTCGGTTATCCAATTTTCAATCTATAGACATAGAAATATTAAACTTTTCTAAGGCATCTTGTAATTATATTTCTGGCAAATAGAAATTTCTTTCCCATGGCAATTTTCAATTTTCGTCGTTCATACAATTTTCAATTTATATACAAAAAGTGAACTTTTTAAAGGTATCTCGTAATTATATTTCTTGGAAATAGAAGTTTGTCTCAAAAAAAAAAAAAACACTAAGAGACTTTCCTATTGTAATTTTTTATTTTCATCGTTTATCCAATTTTCAATTTATAAACATAGAGATATTAAACTTTTCTAAGGTATCTCGTTATTACATTTCTAACAAATAGAAGTTTATCTAAAAAAGAAAAAAAAATACTAAGAGACTTTCCTATGGTAATTTTCAATTTTTATTGTTTATCCAATTTTCAATCTATGGACATAGAAATATTAAACTTTTTCTAAGGTATCTCGTTATTATATTTCTGGTAAATAGAAATTTGTTTAAAAAGAAAAGAAAAGACTAAAAGACTTTCCTATGGTAATTTTCAATTTTCGTCGTTTATCTCATTTTCAATTTATAGGCATAGAAAAATTAAACTTTTCTAAGGCATCTCATAATTATATTTTTGGCATAAAGAAGTTTGTCTCAAAAAAAAAAAGGAAAAAAAAAAGACTAAAAGACTTTCCTATGGTAATTTTCAATTTTCGTCGTTTGTCCAATTTTCAATTTATAGGCATAGAAAAATTAAACTTTTCTAAGGCATCTCATAATTATATTTCTGGCATAAAGAAGTTTGTCTCTAAAAGAAAGAAAGAAAAAAAAAAACACTAAGAGACTTTCCTATGGTAATTTTTTATTTTCGTCGTTTATCCAATTTTCAATTGATAGGCATAGAAAAATTAAACTTTTCTAAGGTATCTCGATATATTTCTGGCAAATAGAAGTTTGTATCGACAAAGCCTACTTTTCTATTTACAAAAAGTAAACAACTCACTTAGTTCTTTGCATACCTTCAAAAATACTAAACCAAACATTCTGAAGATAGATTAAGTTTTTGTTAAAACTATTATCACGACAGAATAAATGATAAGGAAAAAGTTGCGCTGTGTAAATCATGAAGTTTAAAATGGTACATCGTAAATTTTGTAATTAAATGTCTCATGAAATAAAAGGAAAAATCTAGGTTATGAAATACACAGTTGCAGTGACGAACCTTAATTTACATTCATAGAAAGATCAGAAGTAGTCAGTTTTTATTTCTTAACACAGAAGTGTATCACGGGAAAAAAAAAGACAATCTCTATTTTTTATATATTTTATTTTGACAAGCAACAAACGATATATATTTTATAAAAAATCTGGAAAAAGTCTATAAACATACAGTAAAGCAATAGTTTATTTTGCCAAGCAACAAACAATATATATTATATAAAAAATCTGGAAAAAGAGTCTATAAACACACAGTAAAGCAATAGTTTATTTCGCCAAGCAACAAACCATATATATTTTATAAAAAATCTGGAAAGAGTCTATAAACACACAGTAAAGCAATAGTTTATTTTGCCAAGCAACAAACAATATATATTTTATAAAAAATCTGGAAAAATAGTCTATAAACACACAGTAAAGCAATAGTTTTTTTTTGCCAAGCAACAAACAATATATACTTTATTAAAAATCTGGAAAAAAAGTCTATAAACACACAGTAAAAAGAATGAATATAAACGTTTTATTGTTGCTGTTGTTTATTTTACGGAGCGACAAACAATATGTTTAATAAAAAAAAATCCGGAAAAGAGTAAATAGGCATACATAGTAAAAAGAAGAAAACAGAAAAAGCTCTTTAATGTTGCTATAGTTTATTTTACGGCTCAACGAACAAAATATATTTTATAAAAAATAAATTCAAGAAAAGAGTCCATAAGCACCCATAATAAACGGATAAAAGAGAAAAAAACTCTTACTATTGCATAGTTTATGTTGCAGAGCAAAGGAAAATTTGTATATAATCTAAAAAGATTCTGAAAAAGAGACAATAAACACATACTAAGCGGAAATAGAGAAAAAGGTCTTTATCGCACATATTATTATACAGCATAATAAACAATATATATTTAATAAAAAATGATTGGGGAAAAGAGACCAACAAACAAAGCTACCCAGCCTTGAACCGAATAGTTCATAATCATGGTAAATCCTTTAAAGGTTTAATGGCCGTTCGTGAATGGCAGAGTAAAGGGACAGTGACATTGCCCTATCGAGCAGGACAATGCCCTAGAGACTGACCATATATACATAT
>NC_090754.1:53119263-53126763 GCF_036898095.1 Palaemon carinicauda
ATTGAAAGCTCAAGATAGAGACAACTGGCGAAATATAACCGAGGACCTTTGCGTCAATAGGCGTACGAGGAGATGATGAATGGAGAAATATTGAAATATTATTACTAGTAGTAGTAGTATTAGAAGAGTTGGAAGACCCAGGCCTACATGGCCGAGGACTATTAATCGGGAAGTAGATGATGATGAATGAAGAAGTATTGAATTGAAAGCTCAAGATAGAGACGACTGGCGAAATATAACCGAGGCTTTTTGCGTCAATAGGCGTAGGAGGAGATGATGATGCTGATGATGACGACTCCTTAACAACAGAATCACCTAAAATATCTTCTCATCAACTCCCAGGACACTGCAAAATATCCATACGCTGTTCACGGTCTTCCTCTCGGTCAGGATAAAGCGGAAACGTTATTATCCAAGAACACTATTATCCAAGAACATTATTATCCAAGACCGTAAAGTCTGTCCCGAGCAAAAGTTAATGGGATGATGAAATTTTCCCTCCGACTTCATTTACTCTCCGATGTGCGAGGTAACGAGCTATGAATTTCATCTCGAGATTAGAAAAGTCATTACCTTATCCTTTTCTTCGTTACTTGTTTGGTCGGAAGTTTTTTTTAGGATTAAATTTTCCATTTATTTGTTTTAATCCCAAGAAAATCTTGTTTATATTTATTCAATGTCAGTAAAAATATTATTATTGTTGTTGTTGTTGTTATTATTATTACTAATATTAATGTTATTATTATTATTATTATTATTATTATTATTATTCATCTCAAGATTAGAAAAGTCATTATTTGTTTGGTCGGGAGTTTTTTTTTTAGGATTAAATGTTTTTCATTTGTTTGTTTTAATCCCAAGAAAATCTTGTTTATATTAAGTTATTCAACGTCAGTAGAAATATTATTATTGTTGTTGTTGTTATTATTATTATTATTATTATTACTATTATTATTATTATTATTATTATTATTATTATTATTATTCATCTCAAGATTAGAAAAGTCATTACTTGTTTGGTCGGGAGTTTTTTTTTTAGGATTAAATTTTTTTTTCATTTATTTGTTTTAATCCCAAGAAAATCTTGTTTATATTAAGTTATTCAACGTCAGTAAAAATATTATTATTGTTGTTGTTGTTGTTGTTGTTGTTGTTGTTATTATTATTATTATTATTATTATTATTATTATTATTATTATTATTATTATTCATCTCAAGATTAGAAAAGTCATTACTTGTTTGGTCGGGGTTTTTTTTTTTTCCAAGATGATTTTATGTTTAGGATTTAAATTTTTCATTTGTTTATTTATTATTATTATTATTATTATTATTATTATTATTATTATTATTATTATTATTATTCTCAAGATTAGAAAAGTCATTATTTGTTTGGTCGGGAGTTTTTTTTCTCAAGATGATTTTATATTTAGGATTAAATTTTTCATTTGTTTATTTTAGTTTTAAGATATTTGTTTGTTTCATCATTAAATGATGAAACAAACAAATATCTTAAGACCAAAATAAACGAAATCCTGAGTAAATACCTACCACAAATTAGCCCGAATATAGTCTGTAATTATTCCAAAATAAAAAGTTTTGTTAATAAAGAAAAACTGCAAAAGACATTTGGGTCTATAGTAGTATACTTGTTTAACTGTACAAATTGCCAATTAGCTCACATTGGCTCCACGAAAAAAGACCATTTTTCTCGCTACCAAGATCACAAGGGAATTAGCAGCCGAACTGAGAGAGCCTTGTCCAAACCTTTACAGTCCAGCATTCGAGATCACTGTGACATAGATTGTTTTCTTAATTGGTTTATTTTGATTGTTGATTCTTCTCTTGAAGTTTATTTATTTCCTTTTTTTCCTTTCCTCACTGGGTTATTTTTCTCTGTTGGAGCCCCTGGGCTTATAGCAACCTGCCTTTCCAACTAGGGTTATAGCTTAGCAAGTTATTATAATAATAATAATAACAATAAAAAAAATAATAATTATGATAATAATAATAATAATAAGAAGAAGAAGAAGAAAGAGAAAAAGAAAAAGAAAAAGAAAAAGAACAACAACAATAATAATCATAATAGAAAAATGATGATAATAATAATAATAATAATAATGATAATAATAATAATAATAATAATAATAATAATAATAATGATGATAATGATAATAATAAATGGATAACTTCTCAATACCATACAGAGGCTCATATGAAAATGAAATAAGAATAGCAGTCAATTTTCATAAAATTTAAAAAGCCACAACTTATCAAGAAATTTTTTAGTTTCCCATTGAAAATTGCCTGAAAATGCCTTTTCCCATTCTAGATTTATTTGCTTAAAATATTTATATACAGCCTGCTCAATATTGCTTTACTTTCTTTTACACAGGAACATGATTATGAGCACAGAGATGTTTGAAACGTTGTTTTTTATCGGTAATGGAGATAAATTTATGAATGTTTGGCGTTGTCGTAATTCTCCAGCCCCTGTAAACTGAGGTTCCCTTCCACCCACTCAGTATCGGATATTATTATTATTATTATTATTATTATTATTATTATTATTACTTGCTAAAATACAAGCCTAGTTGGAAAAGGAGGATGCTATAAGTCCAAGGGCTCCAACAGGGAAAATAGCCCAGTGAGGAAAGGAAACAAGGAAATAAATAAACCACAAGAGTAGTAATTAACAATTAAAATGAAATATTCAAAGAACAGCATCAACATTAAAATGAATCTATCATATATATATTATGCCAACTTTAAAAAAACAAGAGGAAGAGAAATAAGATAGAATAGTGTGCCCGATTGTACCCTCAAGCACGAGAACTCTACCCCAAGACAGTGGAAGACCATGGTACAGAAGCTATGGCGCTACCCAAGACTATAGAACAAAGGTTTGCTTTTGGAGTGTCCTTCTCCTAGAAGAGCTGCTTACCATAGCTAAAGAGTCTCTTCTACCCTTACCAAGAGAAATGTGGCTACTGAACAATTACATTGTAGTAGTTAACCCCTTTGGTGAAGAAGAATTGTTTGGTAATCTCAGTGTTGTCAGATGTATGAGGACAGAGGAGAATCTGTAAAGAATAGGGCAGATTTCTCGGTGTCTGTGTAAGCAAAGGGAAAGAACCGTAACCAGAGAGAAGAATACAATGCAGTACTGTCTGGCCAGTCAAAGGACCCCATAATTCTCCAGCGGTAGTATCTCAACGGGCGGCTGGTGCCCTGGCCAACCTACTACCTACTATAGTCCATTTCTTTTAGCGATGCATATTTGCACCGACTCGCGGCGGTGCCCTTTTTAGCTCAGAAAAGTTTCCTGAACGCTGATTGGTTCGAATTATCTTGTCCAACCAATCAGCGATCCGGAAACTTTTCAGAGCTAAAAGGGCACCGCTGCGAGTCGGTGCAAATATGCATAGCTAAAAGAAATTGACTATACCTATTCGCTGTATGTGTAGGCAAAGGAAAAATTAGTCCTATTTTCAGTCCTATGGTGAGTTTGAGGTCACCTCAGGTCATGCTAATTCCCCGTAAATTATTTTGATGAAAATTCAAGGGGAAATTATGCAAAAAGTTTATATAGATTAATTTTCTTTTTCTGGAAGAAGCTATTTTACTCGTTGGAGAATTTATTTAAAATTGAATTGCAAATTATGACCGTTTTGTCTTGAATGAATTACTTAGCATTTTTTATTCATTTCATCTCAACAATATTTTTTTATTAGTTCTAATTTTTTTGAAATATACACAGTATATATAAATTATATATATATATATATATATATATATATATATATATATATATATATTTATTACATATATTTATTTATTTATATTTTTATATATATGTATGTATATAAATTTATATATATAAATTTATATATATATATATATATATATATGTATATATATAAATTTATATATATATATATATATATATATATATATATATATATATATATTTATATATATATATGTATATATATAAATTTATATATATATATATAGGCCTATATGTATATATATATATATATATATATATATATATATATATATATATATATATATATATATATATATATTGTTATTTGTTCTATAGCATCTTTCATTTTGGCTTTTGGTTTTGCAAGTTATTGCATTCCTAGTCTAGACAGTTATACTGTAATATGTAGAAATGTTATTGGTTGAATTTCCGGTATATTTTTCACTGTACAAGATTATACAAACTTTATGTACCTTCATATACGTAAAAGCGCACACACACATATACAAATAGATGGCGTTAGAGAAAAACCCCCATTTTAACTCCTGAATTTTGGACTAGCACCCTATGCATGAAAATACTATAAAATTAGGCTTTATAAACCTCAATAGATGGCTCTCCAGGAACTCGTTTAACACTAAACATATCGGTGCTACTCGCTTCGCATGCTATCTCGAACTCCTGATGCCAAGGAACTTCCACCACGCAAAGATGCCAGCTAGATATTATTAATTTTATTAAGATATGTTTTAAATGGCTTTAAACATTATGTAAAGTTTTTAAATTTGCTTTTAAACGAAATAGAATATATAAAGTGGTGTGGTGTTACGTAAATAGCCTATTAATTACGATTATTGAATGTTTTTTAGTGCGTGAATTGATGAAGTGGCAACTATGCTTCCACGCCATCTATCCAGCAGGTTCTAATTGAACATATCATCAACATATGACTCTCCATTCTTTCCACGTGACCAAACCATCTATATTGATATTAATAAAGATCTTAACATAGTTCTCCACCTTTTCCATTCGTCTTGCGTTACATTAATCATGCAATATCGACTACTATAAAAGAGGGTTGGTACATCAGCGAGTGGTCTTGGGCTCGCTCAAGCTTTATAGTTTCTTGCAGTGTCTACAACCTCCACCATCCTTGTGAGGAAAGGATGTGGGGTTTTGTGGGAGCCTATAGGTGTACCCGCTAAGTCACCAGGAGCTATTGTCTGGTCCTCCCTGGTCTTAGCTTGTGTGGAGAGTGGGCTTGGGCCCGCTCAAGCTCGATAGTTTCTTGCAGCGTCTGCAACCATCCTTGTGAGTTAAGGATGTGAGGTTTTGTGGGAGCCCATAGGTCTACCTGCTGAGTCATCAGCAGGCATTGTCTGGTCCTCCCTGGTCCTAGTTTGTGTGGAGAGAGGGGCTTGGGCCCGCTCAAGCTTTATAGTTTCTTGCAGTGTCTTCAACCTCCACCGTCCTTGTGAGTTTAGGATTTGGCGTTTCGTGGGAGCCTATAGGTCCACATGCTGAGTCATGTGCAGCCATTGTCTGGTCCTCCCTGGCCCTAGCTTGTGTGCCCAGCCCGCTCAAGCTTTATAGTTTCTTGCAGTGTCTTCAACCTCCACCATCCTTGTGAGTTAAGGATGTAGGGTTTTGTGGGAGCCTATAGGTCCACCTGCTGAGTCATGAGCAGCCATTGTCTGGTCCTCCCTGGTCCTAGCATGTTTGGAGGCTTGGCTTGGGCGTTAATCATATGTGTATATGGTCAGTCTCTATGACATTGTTACTTTCCCTTGACTGTGCCATTCACGAGTAACCTTTAAACCTTTTAACTATACTCAATTTTATTTAATGAGTCACATTTGCACGGACTCACAGCTGTGCCCTTTTAGTTCGGAGAGTTTCCTGCTATCTGATTGGTTAGAATTATCTTGTCCAACCAATCAGTGACCAGGAAACTTTTCCGAGCTAAAAGGGCACCCCTGCGTGTCGGTGCAAATCTGCCTCACTAAAAAGAATTGACTATAGTTTCTCTTGCCCAATTGGTTCTGGGGAACAATTTTTTCATCTCTATTAAAGATTTTTGAACAAAGAGGCTTTTGATTTCAGAGTTCACAGCTTAAGCGGAATAAGGTCTCCTTGATATTCATGGAATTTCAAAATCGAAGAATGGTTTACATCTCTATTGGGAAACACGGATTTGCAAAGTTGATAAAGCTTTGTTCGCTCTCTCTCTCTCTCTCTCTCTCTCTCTCTCTCTCTCTCTCTCTCTCTCTCTCTCTCTCTCTCTCTCTCTATCGTGGTCACTTATCTTTCACTGGACTGATTTCTTATCTCTCTCTCTCTCTCTCTCTCTCTCTCTCTCTCTCTCTCTCTCTCTCTCTCTCGTGGTCACTTATCTTTCACTGGACTGAATTCTTATCTCTCTCTCTCTCTCTCTCTCTCTCTCTCTCTCTCTCTCTTCTCGTGGTCACTTATCTTTCCCTGGACTGATTTCTTATCTCTCTCTCTCTCTCTCTCTCTCTCTCTCTCTCTCTCTCTCTCTCTCTCTCTCGTGGTCACTAATCTTTCACTGGACTGATTTGTTATCTTTAAGAAACTATTAGTCTCTCTCTCTCTCTCTCTCTCTCTCTCTCTCTCTCTCTCTCTCTCTCTCTCTCTCGTGGTCACTAAGCTTTCATCGGACTGATTTATTATCTTTAAGAAGCTATTTTTCATAACATCTTTTCATTCCCACCCAATTTATTTCATCTTTCTCCCTCTCACGCATCGAACCAGTGTTGCCAGGTTTTCCAAATAAGAAAAGCCCAACATCTGATCAACTGCAGCTTTAAAAGGCCAACCTAGGAGTAGAAAAAGGCCGAAAATATAGCATTTAAGGCTAAACAATTTTAAAAAGGCCAAATTTAGGTATCGAACACGGAAAAAAAGGCCAAATTTGTAGGGTTTTTGGCTTGAAAAGGCCAAATTTTGAGTTTTTTGGCCCGGAAAAGGCCAACCTGACAACCCTGCATTAAACGACCCATCCAAAATAAAATATTTATATCTAACTAATTTTTAAAAAGGCCAAATTTAGGTATCTAGCACGAAAAAAGGCCAAATCTGTAGAATTTTTGACCCGAAAAGGCTAAATTTTGAGATTTTGAGCCAGAAAAAGGCCAACCTGGCAACCCTGTATTAAACGATACATTCAGAATAAAAATCAGGTGTAAAGGGACAGTCTCTGACTTATTTCTCTTAGCCAACCTTATCAAACCAATCGCCTCGAGTCCGAGTCTTGTCTAGGTGGCCACGGTCTGTCGCACCCACGCGACAATGGAAGCTCCTTTTCCAATAAGTGAAAGTGAATACTTTCTTAATGGAAATGGACAGATGGACACACTGCTGGGTTTTGTGGAGACTTCTTGTCCTCCCACAATCTGGGATCTCTTTGTATTGCGAGACTGGCGTTAGTTTCTCAGGTATAAAAGCAGAATTAATTGGTTCTGTGGCTATTTAGAGGTACAGTGATCCTGTTTCAAAATATGCAAAGTAGAGATGTGAAGTTATGAAGTTCTGGTACACTGTAACAGTTTTGTCTTTAGCGTCTTCTCTGCTCTGATAATACAGCGATCTTGTTCCAGAATATACAAAATAAAGACGTGAAGTTATGAAGTTCTGGTACACTGTAACAGTTTTGTCTTTAGCGTCTTCTCTGCTCTGATAATACAGCGATCTTGTTCCAGAATATACAAAAT
>NC_090754.1:53136763-53139263 GCF_036898095.1 Palaemon carinicauda
CTCTCTCTCTCTCTCTCTCTCTCTGTAATTTCTTAGCTTAGATAAGTGACCTCAACCATTAATTCCAAAGCAAATGGAATCTGTCGTGCATTCCAACTTCTGGAATATATTCCTTGCGAACTAATATCATATTCAGGACAAACCAGGAATGTAAGAGATGGAATTTGTTAGCACACGTAGTCGGCAACAATGCAAGTGAAAAGATGCTGTCTGGAAGGAACTAGTCCTTGGTCAATGGAGTATATTATTATTATTATTATTTTTGTTTTCATTATCAATATTATTATTATTATTATTGTTGTTGTTATTGTTATTATTATTATTATCATTATTATTATTATTATATTTATTTTTATTATCAGTATTATTATTATTATTATTGTTGTTGTTATTGTTATTATTATTATCATTATTATTATTATTATTATTTTTATTATTAATATTATTGTTATTATTATTATTATTATTATTATTATTATTATTATTACTATTATTATTATTAGCGAAGCTGTAACCCTAATTGGGGAAGCAGGATGTTATAAGCCCAAGGGCTCCAACATGGAAAAATAACCCAATGAGGAAAGAAAATAAGGATGTGAATAAACTACAAGAATATATTTAAATACAGTAACAACATTAGAATGGATCTCTCATGAATAGACTATAAATTTATACCTATATTCCTGTACAATATGTTCTCTTTGGTCTTACACGTACACCTCATTTAATTTATGTTTTCCGGCTCCAAAGTTTATTGAAATTTCATATATTTCATATATTTGTTTCAAGATGGTTTACATTTGCCAACGTGGACTCTTGCTCTTTAAACAGGCCATTCCATGGGTACTTCATCTTCATCTTTATCTCTCGTGACTTTAACCCTATCGCATTTTTCATTATTTTCCTCTATGTGGCCTCATTATTTCTTTTATGTGTATTTTTTCTTAAATACCGTAATATTTTAATTTCTTACTCTAACTGGAAAATCTTAACTTTCACATATTCCATAATTTTAATTTCCACATCAACCAAAATCTTAACATTCACATCAACCAAAAGTTTACCTTCCACATCAACCAAAATCCTATCTTTCACATCAACCAAAATCCTATTTTTCACATCACCAAAATCTCAACTCTTTCATCAATCAAAATCTTAACTTTCACATCAACCAAAATCTTGACTTTTTCATCAATCAAAATCTTAACTTTCTCATCAACCAAAATCCTATTTTTCACATCAACCAAAATCCTATTTTTCACATCACCAAAATCTCAACTTTTTCATCAATCAAAATCTTAACTTTCACATCAATCAAAATCTTAACTTTTTCATCAACCAAAATCTTAACTTTCACAACAATCAAAATCTTTCACATCAACCAAAATATTAACTTCAACATTAACCAATATCTCAACTTTCACATCAACCAAAATCTTGACTTTCATATTAACCAAAATCTTAACTTCCACATCAGCCAAAATCTTAACTTCAACATCAATCAAAATCTTGATTTTCCCATCAACCAAAATCCTATCTTTCACATCAACCAAATTCTTAACTTTCACAACAATCAAAATCTTTCACATCAACCAAAATATTAACTTCCACGTTAACCAGAATCTCAACTTCCACATCAGCCAGAATCTTAACTTTCACATCAACCAAAATCCTAACTTCCACTTCAATCAAAATCTTAACTTCCACATCAACCAAAATCTTAACTTCCACATCAGCCAAAAATCGTGATTTTCCCATCAACCAAACTCTTTCACATCAATCAAAATCGTAACTTTCACATCAACCAAAATCTTTTACATCAACCAAAATCTTCAACATCAACCAAAATCATACCTTCAACATTAACCAAAATCTTACCTTCCACATAAACCAAAATCTTATCTTTCACATCAACCAAAATCCATCAACTAACTTTCCTATCTACTCTGCACCAGGACATGATAATAGCAAACTTTTTCTCTGAGACGTTCAATCTTTCTTTAGTATAATCAGGAATCTTTCTTGTTTAGAAAGCCTGTATCTCAAAGAAGCAAGTTCCCACCCGGACGCATTGACAGAACCCTACAGGACTCGCAAGCCTCTCCATTTACATATACATCAGAAAGCCCATATGTGCTGAGGACATCAGCTCATTTCATGCCATCGACCTTTGCATTTAAATCATCCTTTCACAACGCTTCGACAGAGTCAAAGTTTTTCTTTTGTTTGATGAAACGTGTCTTCTGTCCTTTGAGACGTGTCTTCTGTCCTGTGAAATGTCTACTGTCCTGTGAGAAATGAGACGTGTCTTTTGTCCTGTGAGACGTGTCTTCTGTCCTGTGAGACGTGTCTTTTGTCCTGTGAAGCGTGTCTTTTGATCTGTGAGATGTGTCTTTTGTCCTGTGAGGCTTGTCTTCTGTCCTGTGAGACGTGTCTTTTGTCCTGTGAGGCCTGTCTTTTGTCTTGGGAGACGTGTTTATCTGTTCTGTGAAACGTGTCT
>NC_090754.1:53156763-53166763 GCF_036898095.1 Palaemon carinicauda
ACTAAGTAAGCCTCATACTTTTACCCTAGTTAAGCCTCATACTTTTATCCTCAGTAGGCCTCATACTTTACCCTAGGTAAGGCTCATACATTTACCCTGGTTAGGCCTCATACTTATACCCTAAGTAGGCCGCAATCCTTTACCATAGTTAGGTCTCATACTATTACACTAAGTGGGCCTCATACTTTTACACTAAGTAGGCCTCGTACTTTTACCTTAGGTAAGCCTCATATTTTTACCGTAGTTAGGCATCATACTTTTACCCTTAAGCCTCAGTCTTTTACCATAGATAAGCCTCATACTTTTACCTTAAGTAGGCCTCATACTTTTACCCTAGTTAGGCCTCATACTTTTATCGTAAGCCTCATTCTTTTACCTTAGATAGGCCTCATACTTTTGCCCTAAGTAAGCCTCATACTTTTACCCTAGTTAGGCCTTATACTTTTACCCTAGTTAGGCCTTATACTTTTACACTATGTAGGCCTTATACTTTCCCTAGGTAGGCCTTTGAAGGAAGGAAGGAAGGAAGAAGGAAGGAAGGAGATGCAGGAGGTATATTAACCGGGTCTTGGGGGAGGGTTTCTGCATCCGGGCACTCACACCTCCAAATTCTAGGAATTTTTATCTTTTGAGAAAGATCTAGTTACTCATTAGGCGTTTCAGTAAACAAAATACTTTAATCTCCCCTATATGATAAAGAGCAAGTCTCTCTCTCTCTCTCTCTCTCTCTCTCTCTCTCTCTCTCTCTATATATATATATATATATATATATTCAATCCCGGTCACACTTAGCAACATTGCCAGACGTACAAATATTTGATCTCTCCCATTCCATTGGATAGGGGAAAGAGGGAGTAGTCATACCTTGATGAGAGAGGTTGTAGTTAGGAAAGGGGGAGGAGGTGGAAAGGTTTAAATCTGTGTGTGCATATCTATCTAAATATTTAGCCGTCATTTTTGACGGATCGCGTACACTAGTAAATCGATTTTGTATAATTTCATCAACTCTAGATATGTTTCCTCTCAGGGTCCTTGTCTGGTGGTAACGTCCCTGACTGCTGATCGACAGACTGGGGTTCGAGTCCCGCTCAAACTCGTTAGTTCTTTTGGTCGCTGTAACCTTCACCATCATTTTGAGCTAAGGATGGGGTGTATGGGGGAGCCTATATGTCTATCTGCTGAGTCATCAGCAGGCATTGCCTGGCTCTCCTTGGTCCTAGCTTGGGTGGAGTGGGGTTTCGGCGCTGATCGTATGTATATATGGTCAGTCTTTAGGGCATTGTCCTGCTTGATAGGGTAATGTCACTGTCCCTTGCCTCTGCCATTCATGAACGACCTTTAAACCTCTTAATAGATTTTCTATGATATTAGATTTATTTATTTCTTTATTTCCTTTCCTCACTGGGCTATATTTCCCTGTTGGAGCCCCTTGGACTTATAGTATCTTGCTTTCCCAACTAGGGATGTAGCTTGGCTAATAATAGAAATGATAATTAAATTTTTAAACAGGTTTTCTATGATATTACATTTATTTATTTCCTTATTTCCTTTCCTCACTGGGCTATTTTTCCCTGTTGAAGCTTATAGCATCTTGTTTTTCCAACTAGGGATGTAGCTTGGCTAATAATAAAAATTACAACAATAATAATAATAATAATAATAATAATAATAATAATAATAATAATAACTTGTTGTGGACAGCCATTTCTTAATCATCTCTATATATTTATTTTAGCTCTTTGATACCGATCAATTATCAGAAGAAAAGGTTTTCCTAGCTTAGCTAGTAATAATAATAATGATAATAATAATAATAATAATAATAATAATAATAATAATAATAATAATAATAATAATAATAATAATAATAACTTCTTATGGACAGCCATTTCTTAATCATTTCTGTATATTTATTTTAGCTCTTTGATACCGATCAATCATCGGAAGAAAAGGTTTTCTATTATCAAACCACCTTCTCTTCTATTCAAGCTCACTTCTCTGAAACTGTTTACATTTGGCAAGATCAATAAACAACTCGGCAAGTTGGACTCGGAACTTGAATGAAATGCAAAGTTACTCACATTCGAGAATATGTTGAAGGCATATTCAAAAACTGTTGATGTTGGTGTTGTTGTTGATGTTGTTATTATTATTATTATTATTATTTTTATGATTTTATTTTATTTTATTATTATTATTATTATTATTATTATTATTATTATTCTTATTATTATTGTTTTATTATTTCTATTATTATTTATATTAATTATATTTTATTATTATTATTATTATTATTATTATTATTATTATTATTATTATTATTATTATTAACTAAGCTACAATCCTAGTTGGAAAAGCAAGAATCTATAAGCCCAAGGGCCCCAACAGCTAAAATAGCCAAGTGAGGAAAGGAAATAAGAAAACAGAGAATAGTTTTTCTGAGTGCACCCTCAAGCAAAAAATCTCTAACCCAAGACAGTGGAAGACCATGGTACAGAGGCTATGGCACTACGAGATTAAAACATACACAGCACATTAATGATATTATCTTGATAAACCGAAGGAGGGGAGATAGGATTGTCTTCAAAGAACCATCCCTAAAAAATAAAAGATGAATATCTGATGTATTTCTTTAGGTTTCCCTTCTAAGCCGGAAATAACATGTGTCTAGTGTTTAAATTGAAGCTGAAATCTATATAGAAATGCATTATTTTCTTGAGCTGATATGTGGAAATATCCTTTGGTTTAAAGGTCGCCCATGAATGGCAGAGACAACAGACAAGGGACAGGAAAATGCCTTTAAAGTCTAACCATATTATTATTATTATTATTATTATTATTATTATTATTATTATTATTATTATTATTATTATTATTATTATTAAGTTACGACTCTAGTTGGAAAAGCAGGATGCTATAAGGCCAGGGGCTCCAATAGGGAAATTGACCCAGTGAGGAGAGGAAACAAGGAAAACTTGAATATTTTAAGAAGAGTAACAACATTAAGATAAATATATCCTATATAAACTGTAAAAGCTTGAATAAAACAAGATGAAGAGAAATAAGATAGAATAGTGTGCTCGAGTGTACCCTCAAGCAAGAGAACTCTAATCTAAGACAATGTAAGACCATGGTATAGAGGCTATGTCACTACCCAAGACTAGAGAACAATGGTTATATTTTGGAGTATCCTCCTTCTAGAAAAGCTGCTCACCATAGCTGAAGTCTTTTCTACTCTTACCAAGGGGAAAGTGGCCAATGAACAATTACAGTGCAGTAGTTAACACTTGGGTTAACTGTGTTGTCAGGCGTATGAGGACAGAGGAGAATAAGTAAAAAATAGGCCAGACTATTCAATGTATGTGTGTGGGCAAAGGGAAGATGAACCATAATCAGAGAGAAGGATCCATTTAATCAAGCGCCTAATGTTCCTCTCCATCAAACTAGGACCAAGGAGGGCCAGGCAATGGCTTCTGATGACTCAGACACTACTAGGAACTTAAGCAGGTTTCGAACTCCCGTCCAACATTATGACAAGCAGGGACGTTTCCAATACGCTACCAGAACTCTTTTTTTAACATAGAATAGATGAATTTTGATCCAAGAACTATTGGTGATATTTTTACTTTCCTAAATTATGGATTTTCATAATGAAAACCTTACATATTAACCTTTATTCTTCAACAAATTCCAGCTTTATTGTTCTTTCCATTATTATTATTATTATTATTATTATTATTTTTATTATTATTTTATTATTATTACGATTATTAATATAATTATTATTATTATTATTATTATTATTATTATTATTATTATTATTATTATTATTATTATTATTATTATTATGAACTCCGCCAGTGAAGATCTTCCCACACACACACTCAGTCTTATAAAACAGTGATACACGTCTTACTTAAAAAGAAAGTGTGATACGTGAATGATACGGGATGGAAATAGAGAATATGTCAAGATGGTCACTTTTGGCGTTATCGATTCGCAAGTCTCGAGATAAGTTTTCCTGTTTTCGACAGCTTCGACGTGAAACTTTCCTTTAGTCGACAGGTTTCGAGGACAATGTTTACATTGGGGGTTTTAGATTTTTAGGTAAGTCTCTCTCTCTCTCTCTCTCTCTCTCTCTCTCTCTCTCAAGTGGCAGCGTCTGCAAAAAAGAAAAAAAAATCACGTTCGATCACAGTATTGGACGACAAACAGAATGATACAGGATCTTTTCCTTTACTGTGAGAGAGAGAGAGAGAGAGAGAGAGAGAGAGAGAGAGAGAGAGAAGGGAATACAAAATTCAAAAGTGAGCAAGAGATATTACCCCCTATGCACATATTAAGACATTAGCACGTTAGAGAGAGAGAGAGAGAGAGAGAGAGAGAGAGAGAGAGAGATCAGCACTCTATAAAGATTAAAAAAACATTCATAAGATGATCTTGAGTCATTCTGATTTCAAATCTGCATAAAGAAAAACGAGGAATTGGCATTTTTTTCGAAAATGACTTTTCCTAACATGAGAAACTAGAGGGGCACTCAGTAGAGCACAGACCTCCGCCGCGTCAGCTTATTTCTCTGTGTTTTGCTTGACCTAGACCTTAACCTTTAACCTTAACATGTATTAATTGATGTGGATTTCCATACACTCAAATATGAACCAAGTTTAAAGTCTGTGATAACGATGTCTAAACTTATGACTGATTATGTGAAATGGACATTTTGCTTGACCGTGACCTTCACCTTTGACCTTGACCTTCTAAAATTTAATCATTTCCAGCTTTTTACATAAAGGTTAATCCTTGCATGTTTCATTACTCTACGGTTAAAATTGTGGCCAGGAAACTTTATAAACAATCACACAAACAGTTATTATTATTATTATTATTATTATTATTATTACTATCCAAGCTACAACCCTAGTTGGAAAAGCAAGATGCTATAAGCCCAAGGGCTCCAATAGGGAAAAATAGCTCAGTGAGGAAAGGAAATAAGGAAATAAATAAATGATGAGAATAAATTAACAATGAATCATTCTAAAAACAGTAACAACGTCAAAACAGATATGTCCTATATAAACTATCAACAACGTCAAAAACAGATATGTCATATATAAACTATAAAAAGATTCATCTCAGCCTGGTCAACATGAAAACATTTGCTGTTAAAACATAACCTCCTTCCAACTTCGTTGGCGGAGGTAATTATCTTTCAAATCTCCCATTAATTTCTGGGGAAAGGAATATAATTTGCATTTGAATTTGTCACTCTGAAAAGCCAACGACTATGTTCAGAATTACATCAATTATTTATGTAAACAAGATGGTTTTATATGTTACAGCAACGGATGTCTTTCACCCTTAATTATAGTTGAACAGGTCGTTATAATTGTGACTCTTTATCGTCTTGTATAAATAAACAGACGTTAATTACAAACGATTGAAATGAGGGAAAGGAATTGATAGGTTGTGGAAGATACGAAGCTTCGTAACACATTTATTTTAATGTTGTTACTGTTCTTGAAATATTCTAGTTTTCATTGTTTCCTTTCCTCCCTGGGCTATTTTCCCCGGGGAAATACGAAGCTTCGTAACACATTTATTTTAATGTTGTTACTGTTCTTGAAATATTCTTATTTTCATTGTTTCCTTTCCTCCCTGGGCTAATTTTTCTGTTGGAGCCCCTGGGCTTAAAGCATCCTGCTTTTCCAACTAGGGATGTAGCTTTGCAAGTAATAGTAATAGGGATAGTAAGGGTGGTTGTATCCTGAAATATTATATTTTTCATTGTTTCCTTTCCTCCCTGGGCTATTTTTCCTGTTGGAGCCCCTGGGCTTATAGCATCCTGCTTTCCCAACTAGGGATGTAGCTTTGCAAGTAATAGTAATAGGGATAGTAAGGGTTGTTGTATCCTAAAATATTCTAGTTTTCATTGTTTCCTTTCCTCATTGGGCTATTTTTACTGTTGGAGCCCCCGTGCTTATAGCACCCTGCTTTTCCAACTAGGCTTGTAGCTTCGAAAGTAATAGTAATAGTGATAGTAAGGGTTGTTGTATCCTGAAATATTATATTTTTCATTGTTTCCTTTCCTCCCTGGGCTATTTTTCCTGTTGGAGCCCCTGGGCTTATAGCATCCTGCTTTTCCAACTAGGGATGTAGTTAGTAAGTAATAGTAATAGTGATAGTAAGGGTTGTTGTATCTGGAAATATTCTATTTTTCATTGTTTCCTTTCCTCACCGGGCTATTTTTCCTGTTGGAGCCCCTGGGCTTATAGCATCCTGCTTTTCCAACTAGGGTTGTAGCTTAGCAAGTAATAGTAATAGTGATAGTAAGGGTTGTTGTATCCGGAAATATTCTATTTTTCATTGTTTCCTTTCCTCCCTGGGCTAATTTTTCTGTTGGAGCCCCTGGGCTTAAAGCATCCTGCTTTTCCAACTAGGGTTGTAGCTTAGCAAGTAATAGTAGTAGTGATAGTAAGGGTTGTTGTATCCGGAAATATTCTTGTTTTCATTGTTTCCTTTCCTCACCGGGCTATTTTCCCCGTTGGAGCCCCTGGGCTTATAGCATCCTGCTTTTCCAACTAGGGTTGTAGCTTAGCAAGTAATAGTAGTAGTGATAGTAAGGGTTGTTGTATCCGGAAATATTCTTGTTTTCATTGTTTCCTTTCCTCACCGGGCTATTTTCCCCGTTGGAGCCCCTGGGCTTATAGCATCCTGCTTTTCCAACTAGGGTTGTAGCTTAGCAAGTAATAGTAGTAGTGATAGTAAGGGTTGTTGTATCCGGAAATATTCTTTTTTTCATTGTTTCCTTTCCTCACCGGGCTATTTTTCCTGTTGGAGCCCCTGGGCTTATAGCATCCTGCTTTTCCAACTAGGGATGTAGTTAGTAAGTAATAGTAATAGTGATAGTAAGGGTTGTTGTATCTGGAAATATTCTATTTTTCATTGTTTCCTTTCCTCCCTGGGCTATTTTTCCTGTTGGAGCCCCTGGGCTTATAGCATCCTGCTTTTCCAACTAGGGTTGTAGCTTAGCAAGTAATAGTAATAGTGATAGTAAGGGTTGTTGTATCCGGAAATATTCTATTTTTCATTGTTTCCTTTCCTCCCTGGGCTAATTTTTCTGTTGGAGCCCCTGGGCTTAAAGCATCCTGCTTTTCCAACTAGGGTTGTAGCTTAGCAAGTAATAGTAGTAGTGATAGTAAGGGTTGTTGTATCCGGAAATATTCTTGTTTTCATTGTTTCCTTTCCTCACCGGGCTATTTTCCCCGTTGGAGCCCCTGGGCTTATAGCATCCTGCTTTTCCAACTAGGGATGTAGTTAGTAAGTAATAGTAATAGTGATAGTAAGGGTTGTTGTATCTGGAAATATTCTATTTTTCATTGTTTCCTTTCCTCCCTGGGCTATTTTTCCTGTTGGAGCCCCTGGGCTTATAGCATCCTGCTTTTCCAACTAGGGTTGTAGCTTAGCAAGTAATAGTAATAGTGATAGTAAGGGTTGTTGTATCCGGAAATATTCTTGTTTTCATTGTTTCCTTTCCTCACCGGGCTATTTTCCCCGTTGGAGCCCCTGGGCTTATAGCATCCTGCTTTTCCAACTAGGGATGTAGTTAGTAAGTAATAGTAATAGTGATAGTAAGGGTTGTTGTATCCGGAAATATTCTATTTTTCATTGTTTCCTTTCCTCCCTGGGCTAATTTTTCTGTTGGAGCCCCTGGGCTTAAAGCATCCTGCTTTTCCAACTAGGGTTGTAGCTTAGCAAGTAATAGTAGTAGTGATAGTAAGGGTTGTTGTATCCGGAAATATTCTTGTTTTCATTGTTTCCTTTCCTCACCGGGCTATTTTCCCCGTTGGAGCCCCTGGGCTTATAGCATCCTGCTTTTCCAACTAGGGTTGTAGCTTAGCAAGTAATAGTAATGGTAATAGTAAGAGTTGTTGTAGCTTTACTAGTAACGTCTCTACCTGGTGATCGCCAGACGGGGGTTCGAGTCCCGCTCAGACTCGTTAGTTCCTTTAGTGCCTGCAACCTTACCATCCTTTCGAGTTAAGGATGGCGAGTTTTAGGGGAGACTATAGGTCTAACTGCTGAGTCATCAGCAGCCATTACCTGACCTCCCCTGGTCCTAAATGGGTGGAGAGGGGCTTGGGCGCTGATCAAATGATATGTGGTCAGTCTCTAGGGCAAAATGTGAACAAAGTTTGAAGTTTCTCTGACAACGATGTCCAGACTTATGGCTGATTACGTGAATTGGATATTTTGCTTGACCTTAGACCTTGACCTTCCAATATTTAATCATTACCAGCTTTCTATATAACAGTTCATCCCTGCAAGTTTCATCACTCAACGATTAAAGTTGTGGCCAGGAAGCTTTTCATAAACAAACACACACCCACAAACACATGCACACAAATTACAAACACACAAACAGGGGTAAAACATAAACTGCTTCCAACTTCCTTGGCGGAGGTAATAACATACGAAGAACATTATAGTATAAGTCCCTTGGTTTTTACATACCAGTTAATCCCAGCAAGTTTCATTACTCCAGATTAAATTTGTGGCCAGGGAGCTATTCACAAACAAACACAAACATAAACAAACAGCGGCGACATAACCTCCTTCCAACTTCGTTGACGGAGGTAATAACACATAAAGAATCTCATAGTGTAAGTCCCTTGGTCTTCACATAACACTAAATCCCTGCAAGTTTCATTACTCTACGATTCAAACTATGGCCAGGAAACTGTTAATAAACAAACACACACACAAGCAAACAGGGGCGACAACATAACCTCCTTCCAACTTCGTCGGCTGAGGTAATAACATATCAAGAATCCTGGCCCTTGGTTTATCCTTCTGGAAGGTAATTAGAGAAATAAATTCAGTCGTTCCTGATGTAGACTTATTAGCAACGTGGCCAGAGCCTTATTAAGGCTACAAATCATTCCCTCATCTAACGTGTTTAAAGTCGTTATGCTAGAGAGAGAGAGAGAGAGAGAGAGAGAGAGAGAGAGAGAGAGAGAGAGAGAATGGTTTTCAAATGTGAGGTGGGGATTAACTTGTCGAGCCTTTTCCGTTGTATGTAATTGTATGAGGCTATGCATTCTAATAGATGGCTGGCACACACACACACTCTCTCTCTCTCTCTCTCTCTCTCTCTCTCTCTTTCTTTCTTTCTTTCTTTCTCTCTCTCTCTCTCATTATATGTATATGTATATATATATATGTATGTATATATAAATACACACACACACACACACACACACATATATATATATATATATATATTCGGTCATGCCGTCGCTAAGATAGGGACAGATAAAGTAGTCACACCCCGGTGAGAAGTGAGTGCGTCTGTATGTGCACACATCTATTCAAACATTCAGCCGTCAGTTGACGGGTCGCATACACTACTATATAACTATGAAATAAAAACAATTTGAAAACTATTTTAGAATCAGTCTAAAATTGAAAGACTTGAGCAGAAGAAAAGTATTTTGTCTGAATTGGAAACCTAAAGAAAATTAGGTGAAATTTTCCACATCATTTCTGACATTCTCCCAAGATCCAACTCTTCTTCCCTTTTCCGTTCGGTAGAATCAAACGCCTCAGAGAACCATGCCCTAATTCTCTAAAATAGAATAAAATAAAGAATCGGGAACTGAAGACAATAAAGTATATATATATATATATATATATATATATATTTTTTTTTTATATTTATATATATATTCATATAAGCCATATATTATACTCCTAATATTTGGATTCTTTATACCTTGGGATCAGAGACCCAAGGGGAATCCACTTAAAGATAATAGCTTCTAGTCATATATATATATATATATATATGTGTGTGTGTGTGTATGTATATATATATATATATATATATACTGTATATATATATACATATATATGTGTATATATTTACATAAATATGTATATATATACATATATATATGTATATATATGTATATATATGCATATATATATATATATATATATG
>NC_090754.1:53171763-53194286 GCF_036898095.1 Palaemon carinicauda
TATTAAAAGCTACATTATTTAAAGCAAGATAATTAAAAGCTAGATTATTATAAGCTAGATTATCAAAAGCTAGATTAATAAAAGCTAGATTATTAAAAGCAAGATTATTAAAAGCTACAATGTTACAAGCAAGGTTATTAAAAGCTAGATTATTAAAAGCTACATTATTAAAACCTACATTATTAAAAGCAAGTTTATTAAAAGCTAGATTATTATAAGCTAGATTATCAAAAGCTAGATTAATAAAAGCTAGATTATTCAAAGCTAGATTATTAAAAGCTAGATTATTAAAAGCTAGATTATTGTAGGTTAAAAGGGAAATCATTGTGAAGTTTGTTTGCGTGGTAATGCACGATATTGAAAAGGTGAGGTGAACACTTTGGAAATGAGGTCAAGGTATTATCGAATTATGTAGGTCAAAATCCTGGGTTGGTATTATTCTCTCTCTCTCTCTCTCTCTCTCTCTCTCTCACTCTCTCTCTCTCTCTATATATATATATAAGTATATTATATATATGTATATATATATACACACACACACACAACATATATATATATATATATATATACATATATATATATATATATATATATACATACATAATATATGTATGTATGTATATATATATATATACATATATATATATATTTATATATATATATATATCCCAACACACACACACACACACACACACACACGCACGCTTCAACGTCACTTTTCAAAATGATCTAAAACTATTTTTCCTCACGCTATCTTTTGACAGGCATCGAATCTCGTTCAAGTAGGACATTGTATGAAACGAAAATCAAATCATACAGATATCATTTCATGTCAAGGGAAAGAAATAAATATTTATTTATTTATTTATTTATTTGTTTATTTTTTCTTCCCTTCCACGAACAGTGATTGTCCTCTCTATTGTATATAGTGTATAGAGGAGAGTCCTCTGATACAATAGAGGGGCGACCCTTATGAACGCTCTATTCAGGTGTCTGGAAGGATGGTGATAATTAAATGACTCTCAGGGAGCGAGAGAGAGAGAGAGAAGAGAGAGAGAGAGAGAGATTAACAAAGTTTTTATTAGAATATAAACAATTTCTATTGTAGCCGGTTTTTTATAAGATAATGATTCAAGATTTTTTTTCCAGGAGAGAGAGAGAGAGAGGAGAGAGAGAGAGAGAGAGAGAGAGAGAGGAGAAGTGGGTTTATAAGATAAAGTAAGTTTCTAGAAGAGAGAGAGAGAGAGAGAGAGGAGAGAGAGAGAGAAGAGAGAGAGAGAGAGAGAGTTTTTATTAAAGTATAATCAAATTCTATTGTAGCCGATTTTTATAAGATAATGATTCAAGATTTCTTTCCAGGAGAGAGAGAGAGAGAGAGAGAGAGAGAGAGAGAGAGGAGAAGTTGGTTTATAAGATAAAGTAAGTTTCTAGAAGAGAGAGAGAGAGAGAGAGAGAGAGAGAGAGAGAGAGGAGAAGTCGGTTTATAAGATAAAGTAAGTTTCTAGAAGAGAGAGAGAGAGAGAGAGAGAGAGAGAGAGAGAGAGATAAGTGGGGTTATAAGATAAAGTAAGTTTCTAGAGAGAGAGAGAGAGAGAGAGAGAGAGAGCAGATAAGTGGGTTTATAAGATAAAGTAAGTTTCGAGAGAGGAGAGGAGAGAGAGGAGAGAGAGAGAGAGAGAGAGTGAGAGAGTGTTTATTGAATAAAGAATAGAAAATTATATTGTAGGCAAGAGAGAGAGAGAGAGAGAGAGAGAGAGAGAGAGAGACTGGGTTATAAAATAAAGAAATCAAAGATTTGATTCTAGGAGAGAGAGAGAGAGAGAGAGAGAGAGAGAGAGAGAGAGAGAAGAGAAATGAAGTAAATTTTTATATAAAAAATTCTAGAAGTAAAAGAAGTTATTCCAAACGGAAAATTTCCCATTCTGAGAACTGATGGCTCAGAACCACGGGAACTTTTCTTTATGAGCAAAGTTTCGAATAAATGGAATAAAAAGGAAAGATAATAAGTAATGTTCCTTCAGAAGTTGTTCATTTCTTATTCTGACACATTTTTGGTCTCCATCAAACCCGAGGTTGCAAGTTTTGATAGCTTTGAAGTTTTTGAATATAAAAAAAGGAATAATTTTGCTAGTTTATAAGCATAAAAAACAGGAATTACTTTGATAGTACACAATTATAAAAAACAGGAATTGTTTTGATAGTCCATAAGTATAAAAAACAGGAATTGTTTTGATAGTTTATAAGTATAAAAAACAGGAATTGTTTTGATAGTCCATAAGTATATAAAAAAGGAATAATTTTTGCTAGTTTATAAGTATAAAAAAACAGGAATTGTTTTGATAGTCCATAAGTATATAAAAAAGGAATAATTTTGCTAGTTTATAAGTATAAAAAACAGGAATTGTTTTGATAGTCCATAAGTATAAAAAAACAGGAAATTGTTTTGATAGTTTATTAGTATAAAAAACAGGAATTGCTTTGATAGTCCATAAAAAAACCAAAAAAAAAAAAAAAAAAAAAAAACATGAAGTGTTTGATAGTATATAATTATAAAACACAGGAATATCTTTTTTTTTTTTTTTTTTTTTTTTTTGTCGAGCTAGGGAACATAGACCGGATGCGTTCTATATCTATCTATTGAGGACTATCCGTAATCTAGTGAATTAAATTACCCTTTCTGAGTGGGGATACCTTAACGTGGTGAATGTTATATCCCCTTGGACGTATGACATGATGCCCCGAAAGTTCGAGACTATTTGTCGTCTGTATTGGTCACACTTGGTTGACACATGAATTTCTGCTTACTGGACAATACTAGCCATATTGTGACGACTATTTGGTAACCTTGACACTGAGGCATTTGTTGACCGAATGCCCTAATTATAATAACTTAAAAAATAGATATCTGTTTGAGGCTCGAGGTGAGGATAGCAGGTTCCTCCTTCCCAAGAGTCTTGGACATGATGTGTCTTACCATGCTAGCGGTTTTTTAAACTTTACTTCATAAGCAGGTCTTCCGAAAGCTATTTAATTTTTAAAATGACATATCCTTTTATTGTTTTAATTAGATGTTCTTTTATTCTTTATTTATAATTAATGATATCGGCGTCAATGACCTTAGATGTCAGGATGCCAGAAAACCTCAAATCAATCAATCAATTAACGTGGTAAATTGGTTGGTTTGCTGTGAGCGTTCAGACAAAAATCTCCCACCATCACTTATCCGCACTGGCCAGCGTGTTATATAAGATAGCCAAACCCCAGATATGACAATGGACATTTCTGGGGACTTTGTCCTGCATTTGTTTGCTGTTACAAATATTAGATAGAGAGTCGTCATCAAAGAATAATTTCTTTGTATATTTCCATGAATTTTTGCGCTTTTTCAACTACAGATATTTTTATCGAAGACTTTGGATGCAATAAATATTCGAAAATGAGATTAAAATCATTAACTTTATGTATCACAATATATCACAAATGTTTTTTTATATAGACTACAATATATTCATTAAAAGTATTTGGAAATATTTACTTTTTATTTCATAGTATAATTTAATTTTACAAATTAAATGATTGACAAAGAGCGCATCCCCAATCGTTTCAGAAAATCGTGTTTTATTATCAATAGAAATAAAACTGAAAATATTTATCAAAATGTTTTAAACATAACATTTTTCAATTTTCATGCTTTTCGAGGTAAAAATATATTACCCAGATCATGAACGATTTCTGCAAACATGTTTATCTTTTTATCCATCCATCTATCTATCTATCTATCTATCTATTTATCTTTCTATCTATTTATCTTTCTATCTATCTATCTATCTATCACTTATCTATCTATTTACCTATCTATCTATATATCTATCTATCTATCTATCTATCTATCCATTTATCTATCTATTTACTTATCTATCTAGCTATTTATCTTTCTATCTATCTATCTATCTATCTATCTATCTATCACTTATCTATCTATTTACCTATCTATCTATATATCTATATACTTATCTATCTATCTATTTATCTATCTATCTACTTATCTATTTATCTATATCTATTTACCTATCTATCTATATATCTATATACTTATCTATCTATCTATCTCTTTACCTATCTATCTACTTATCTATCTATCCATCTATCTACTTATCTATCTATCCATCTATCTACTTATCTATCTATGTATCTATCTATTTATCTTTCTATCTACTTATCTATCTATTTACTTATCTATCTATATATCCGTATCCCTTACTAAATACCTTTCAATCTTTTATTTCACGAACGATTTCCACAAACATTTTGTTATCTATCCATCCAATTTTCTATCTATCCTCTTCTCTCTCTTTCTATCTATAAATATATCTATCTATTTATTTATCTATCTATAAATATATCTATCTATCTATTTATCTATCTATCTATCTATCTATCCATTCATATCCCTTATTATCTACCTTTCAATCTTTTATTTCACTTACGATTTCCACAAACATTTGTCTATCTATATCCATCCACTTATCTCTCTATCCTTTTCTCTAACTATCTATCTATCTATCCATCTATATATCCTTATCCCTTACTATCCACCTTTCATTTATTTCACGTCCGATTTCAACAACATTTGTCTATCTATCCACCCACTTATCTATCTATCCTTTTTTTCCATCTATATATCTATCCATCTATCTATCTATCTATCTATCTATCTATCCATATTCCTTTCTATCTACCTTTCAATCTTTAATATTACGAATGATATCCACAATCATTTGTCTATCCATCTGTCTACTTATCTATCTATCCTTTTCTCCATTTATCTATTTATCTATCTATATATCTATCTATCTATCTATCTATCTATATATTTATCTATCTATCTATCTATCCATCCATCTATCCGTATCCCTTACTATATACCTTTCAATCTTTTATTTCACGTACGATTTCCACAAATAATTGTCTATCTATCCATCCACTTATCTATCTATCTTTTTCTCCATTTAGCTACTATCTATCTATCTATCCTTTTCTCCATCTATCTATCTATCTATCTATCCATCTATATATCCGTATCCCTTACTATATACCTTTTGATCTTTTATTTCGGGAACGATTTCAACAAACATTTGTCTATCAATCAATTCACTTATCTATCTATCCTTTTCTCCATCTATCTATCCTTTTCTCCATCTATCTATCTATCTATCTATCTATCTATCTATCTATCCGTATCCCTTACCATCTACCTTTCAGTCTTTTATTTCACGAACGATTTGGTCTATCTTTCTATTCATCCATCTATCTATCCTTTTCTCTCTCCATCTATCTATCTATCTATCTATCTATATATCTATCCTTTTCTCCATCTAGCTACTATTTATCTTTCTATCTATCTGTCTATCTATCTATCCTTTTCTCCATATAGCTACCATCTATCTATCTATCTATCCTTTTCACCTTCTAACTACTATCTATCTATCTATCCTTTTCTCCATCTAGATACTATCTATCTCTCTATCTATCTATCTATCCTTTTCTCCTTCTAGCTACTATCTATCTATCTATCTATCTATCCGTACCCCTTCCTATCTACTTTTCAATCTTTTATTTTACGAACGATTTGGTCTATCTATTCATCCATCTATCTATCTTTTTCTTCATCTATTTATCTATCTATCTATCCATTCATCCGTATCCCTTACTATCTACCTTTCAATCTCTTATTTCACGAACGATTTGGTCTACCTTTCTGTTCATCCATCTATCTATCCTTTTCTCCATCTATCTATCTATCTATCTATCTATCCGTATCCCTTACTATCTACCCTTCAATCTTTATCTATTACAACTGACAGAATTTCCACACCGAAATCCCCTTGGTAGACGAAGCCTGACATTTATGCCTTAGCAAATTAGAGTCACTGAGGCGAATTTCATAAAAAAGTCGTAGAGATTGATTGATTGATTGATATAGAACTCTCTGGCATCCTGAAAAGTTGGAAAGATATTGTCGTCTTCGTTCAGATATTATTGATTGATTGAACTTTTTATTGTAATTAGGTTGATTTACATAAAGGTCTTTTATATTTTATTTGATAACACGCGCACATCTCCCTCTTATTATTATTATTATTATTATTATTATTATTATTATTATTATTATTATTATTATTTTTAATATTATTATGATTATTATTATTATTATTATTATCATTATTGTTATTATTATTATTATTATTAATATTATTGTTATTATTATTATTATTGTTATTGTTATTATTATTATTATTATTATTATTATTATTGTTATTATTATTATTATTATTATTATTATTATTATTATTATTATTATTACTTGCTAAGCTACAACCCTAGTTGGAATAGCCGGATACTATAAGCACAAGGGCTCCAACAGGGAAAATAGCCCAGTGAGGAAAGGAAATAAAGTAATAAACTACAAGAAATGTTCAATAATAACAACATTATAATAAATCTTTCATATATGAACTATGAAAACTTCAAAATAACAAGAATAGAAATAATATAGAATAATGTGCCCGAGTGTATATATATATATATATATATATATATATATATATATATATATATATATATATATATATATATATATATATATATATATATATATACAGTATATATACATATATATATATATATATATATATATATATATATATATATATATTCTGTTCCTCATGTTATTTTGAAGTTTTTATAGTTCATATATGAAAGATTTATTTTGATGTTATTCTTAAACATCTCTTGTAGTTTATTTCCTTATTTCCTTTCCTCACTGGGCTATTTTCCCTCTTGGATCCCTTGTGCTTATAGTATCCTGTTTTTCCAACTAGAGTTGGAAAATCCAAAAATGGAAGTTTAATCCTTTTACATAATTATATCTGCATTTTCGTATGACAGTAATTTACGTAAAAATTTCAATTATACCAATAAGAAAAAAAAAAAAAGGTTGTAACCTTTGAAAAAAGTTAAACGAATTTTGGAAAATCCCAATATGAGACTTATATCCATTTCATAGCAGTCATTTAAATTTAGAAATTTAATGAATTTAATCAATTTAATAATCGCAGGTTCATACGTAAAACATTTTATTCATTCATAAAGATATCCTGTTGGAATTAATTGAATTGAAAAAATATGTATATATTTTTTCTAGAAATCCAAAAATATAAACTAATTTTCTGTCCGGTTTATTAAAGGATTTTTTTTATCTTCGATTTTTTACTTGATGTGAAAATTGGGTTTGAAATAAAAGTGGATTAATTATAGTCCATTTCTTTTATCGAGGCAGATTTGCACCGACTCGCAGCAGTGCCCTTTTAGCTCGGAAATGTTTCCCGATCGCTGATTGGTTAGAATTATCTCGTCCAACCAATCAGCCATCAGGAAACTTTTCCGAGCTAAAAGGGGACCGCTGCGAGTCGGTGCAAATCTGCATCGCTAAAAGAAATTGACTATAGAGCGACCTTTCTGGATTTGATCGAACACTAAAATTACCTTGCATCTGAAACCCTGGTACAGTACTAGGCCTATACACTTATAAGTCGATATTCAGTATCTTTGGAAATTTGTAGACGATTTAGCAAAATAATCGGGTTATTTTATATTTTGATCGATATATTAATATTTATTATTCAACTAGTGTTGTGGTGGCCTGGTGGTAACGTCCTTGCCTGGCGATTGCCAGACTGGGGCTCGAGTCCTGCTAAAACTCTTCAAGTTCCTCTGGTCGCTGCAACCTCACCATCCATTTGAGCTAAGGATGGGGGTTTGGGAGAGCCTTTAGGTCTATCTGCTGAGTCATCAGCAGCCATTGACTGGCCCTCCTTGGTCCTATCTTGGATGGAAAGGGGCTTGGGCGCTTATCATATGTAATATGTTCAGTCTCTAGGGCAACATTGTCCTGCTTGATAGAGCAATGTCACTGTCCCTTGCCTCTGCCATTCATGAGCGGACTTTAAACCTCAAACCTATAAACACGACCCATCAAAAATGAAGTCAAAAGCCTCCTGGCTAGTACAGTGGTATCGTGTTCGCCTAGCATTCGCATGGCAGCAATTCGATCCCAGTCTGGGACCGTAAGTTTAAGCTGTTTACTGGGGAGTCCACTGCTGTGGTTGGGCACTATAGTGGGGGTTTGGGCTTGCCCGTCTGACGTTCTGGTGAGCATCTATTCAGATGAATCTGGAACTGAAACCAGACACATTCACTATTTACTTATAAGTCGATATTCGGTATCTTTGGAAATTTGTCGACGATTTAGCAAAATCATCGGGTTATTTTGTTTGATTGAAATCTTAATATTCATTATGCAAACAGTGTATGCGACCCGTCAAAAATCATGGCTAATGTTTAGATAGATATGCACACACATCTTATCTCACCAGGGTATTGCTACTTACTCTCCCCAAACCCGAGGAACTTATATATATGTATATATATATATATATATATATATATATATATATATATATATATATATATATGTATATATATATGTATATATATCTAATGTGTATATATATGCTGTACATACAGTATATATATATATATATATATATATATATATATATATATATATATATATATATATATATATATATATATATACAGTATAAGTCGATTTTCAATATCTTTGGAAATTTGTAGACGATTTAGGAATTCATCTGGTTATTTTATATTTTGATCGAAATATTAATATTTATTATTCAACTGGTGTTGTGGTGGCCTGGTGGTAGCGTCCTTGCTTGGCGATTGCTAGACTGGGGTTCGAGTCCTGCTCAAACTCGTTAAGTTTCTCTGGTCGCTGCAATCTCACCATCCTTTTGAGCTAAGGATGTGGGGTTTGGGGGAGCCTATAGGCCTTATATGCTGAGTCACCAGCATCCATAGCCTGGCCCTCCTTGGTCCTAGCTTGGATGGAAAGGGGCTTAGGCGCTGATCATATATAATATGGTCAGTCTCTAGGGCATTGTCCTGCTTGATAGGGCAATGTCACTGTCCCTTTTCTCTGCCATTCATGAGTGGCCTTTAAACCTTTATATATGTCCTTATTCATGTCTGGAGTTCGGCCAGTTTTCACCACGCTAATCAACTGCTGATTGGTGATGGTGGGAGACTTTAGTCTGATCGCTCGCAGAAATCAAACCTAGTATGGGTGTCCCTGACTAGTACAGCTTTGCTGATCATAGCGATACACAAGCCCTTTCACCACGTTGAGGTATCCCCACTCAAAATAATGTTATGTAAATTCACTTACTTTTCCACTGAAATCAATTAACTTGAGGGGAAAAAGGAAATTTGAGAGTTCATTGCGGCTGGAATTGACATGAATAACTTACGTCTTATTGAAATATGTGATTCTATATAGATTTTTATCTCCGCCAGCCATGTTGGAAGGAGGTTACGTTTTCGCCCCTTTTTGTGTGTTTCTGTGTTTGTTTGTGAATAGCTCCCTGGTCAGAATTTTAATCGTAGAGTAATGAAACTTGCAGGGATTAACTGTTATGTAAACAGCTGGAAGTTATTAAATTTTGGAAGGTCAAGGTCAAAGGTCAAGGACATGGTGAAGGAAAATGTACAATTCATGTAATCAGCCATAACTTTGGACATCGTTGTCACAGAGACTTCAAACTTGGTTCATATTTGAGTGTATGAAAAGCCACGAAAATTAATACATGTTAAGGTCAAAGGTCAAAGTCCCGTCCCATTGACATAAAGATATACTGGTAGTTATCAGTGTTTTTTTTGTGGGGGGAGGGGTAGTTGGATTTTTCGTTTTATATTCCTAAGTAAAAAAAAGGTTAGTAATTTGCACTTATTATTGTAAAAGGAAAAACTGAAATTTTCATAGAAATTCCACTAATATGTATTTATGTTTTTCAATGTTGAAGCGAGATCATTATTATTATCTCTTATTCACAGTCTACAGAGAATAGTGGATTATTATTATTATTATTATTATTATAATTATTATTATTATTATTATTATTATTATTATTATTATTATTTTCTTTAATTTTTCAGTTATTATTATTATTATTATTATTATTATTAGTAGTAGTAGTAGTAGTAGTAGTAGTAGTACTATTATTATTATTATCGTACATCTTCCTTATATAATAAAGATCAAGTGTGTGTCTATATATATATATATATATATATATATATATTTACACACACATATATAGTTGTGTGTTGTGTGTGTGTGTATGTGTGTGTGTATTCATTCCCCCTCAATGGTAAGAGGGAGTAATCATACCCTGATCAGAGAGGAATTGTAGTAGCAAATTATTATTATTATTATTATTATTATTATTATTATTATTATCGTACATCTACCGTATATAACAAAGAGTATGTCTGGCTATATACATATATATATATATATATATATATGTGTGTGTATATATATATATATATATATATATATATTATATATATAATATATATATAAATATATATATAAATATAATATATATATATAATATATATATATATATATATATATACATACATACGTACATACATACATACATATATATATATTCATTCACCCTCAGTGGTATTAGGGAATAATCATACCCTGATGTTAGAGGAATTGTAGTAGCAAAAAAGGAGTGGGTGGTAAGGGTTGAATTTATGTGTGCATATCTATCTACGATAATGTAGCCGTCATTTTTTGTCGGGTCACGTATACTAGTAACTATATAAACGCCCCTCTTTTCGTATTTTGCTGTCTCAGCATTTTTTCATACGTTCTCCACTGGATTGATATTGACAGATTGTTTCTAAAGGTCTCTTTTTATAGCAGTAATTTGACAGGCCTTTGTGAGTGAAGGCTTCTAGAAGGTTTTCCCGGTGATCCTCTAAGATTTTTTTTTTATTTTCTATTTTTAAATAGACTGTATATATATATATATATATATATATATATATATATATATATATATATATATCATAATCGAAAGCTTCTGTAAGGTTTTTCCGGCGATCCTCTAATTTTGTTTTATTTTCTATTTTTAAATAGATTGAATATATATCATAATAGAAAGCTTCTATAAGGTTTTTCTATTTTTAAATAGATTGATATATATATATATATATATATATATATATATATCATAATAGAAAGCTTCTATAAGGTTTTTCTATTTTTAAATAGATTGAATATATATCATGATAGAAAGCTTCTATAAGGTTTTTCTATTTTTAAATAGATTGAATATATATCATAATAGAAAGCTTCTATAAGGTTTTTCTATTTTTAAATAGATTGAATATATATTATGATAGAAAGCTTCTGTAAGGTTTTTCTATTTTTAAATAGATTGAATATATATCATAATAGAAAGCTTCTATAAGGTTTTCTCGGTTTTCCTCTAAGTGTTTATTTTATTTTTTAAATAGATTGAATATATATCATAATAGAAAGCTTCTATAAGGTTTTTCCGGTGATCCTTTAAGTTTTTATTTTTATTTTTATTTTCTATATTAAATAGATTGAATATATATATATATCATAATTTAAACTGTAGTTTTTGGGAAATCTAAAAATCGAAAAAGATTCTTTTGGTTTGATGTACTTCAATTAAAAAAAATTGTAAAATGAATATATAATTGAATATTTATATCTTGATTTTAATTCTTGTTTTGGAGACATATAGAAATCGAAAATTCTTTTGCCTTAAACACGAATATTTTTTTTTCCAAATAAATATATAATTGAATATTTATATCATGATTTTAATTATAGTTTTAGAGAGATTTAGAAATCGAAAATAAATTTTTTTTTGGTTTGATGAACATGAATAAAATAAAATTGAAAAATGAATATCTAATTGAATATTTATATCATGGTTTAAATTACAATTTTGGAAAGATTTAGAAATCGAAAAAAATTATTTTTGTTTGATGAACACGAATAAAATATAATTGAAAAATGAATATATAATTGAACATTCATATCATGGTTTAAATTATAATTTTTGAAAGATTTACAAATCGAAAAAAAAATTATTTTGGCCTAATGAACACGATAAAATAAAATTGAAAAAGGAATATATAATCATCAAACACTTTCCGATATCGAATCCAGTATAAATTTTGCCATATTTTGTCCAATTTATCAATGTACAATTTCAAAGGAATTTCTCACCATCTCATTAGATTTATTTTTTTTTCATTTTTGGTGGAGATAGAAAATCTTTTGGAATATATACACGATTTATTCCCCGTTGATTCGTATAGCTGTGTTGTTGTTGTTGTTGTTGTTGTTGTTATTATTATTATTATTATTATTATTATTATTATTTTCTTTAACTTTTCAGTTAGTTAATATTATCTTTATTATTATTGTTATTATTATCATTATTATTATTATTATTATTATTATTTTTGTAATTTTTATTATTATTGTTTTTATTGTTATTATTATTGTTGTTGTTGTTGTTATTATTATAATTTTTGTAATTTTTATTATTATTGTTTTTATTGTTATTATTATTGTTGTTGCTGTTGTTGTTGTTGTTGTTGTTGTTATTATTATTGTAATTTTTACTATTGTTTTTATTGTTATTATTATTATTATTGTTGTTGTTGTTGTTGTTGTTGTTGTTGTTGCTGTTACTATTATTGTTATTATTGTTATTATTTGTATTATTATTATCATTATTATTATTAGTATTTTCTTTAGTTTTTCAGTTAATTATTATTATTATTATTATTATTATTATTATTATTATTATTATTATTACTGCCATTATTATTATTAATATTATTATTATTATTATTTTTATTATTATTATTATTATTATTATTATTATTTATATTATTATTATCATTATTATTTTGGGCAACTAGTAACTGATAAATGAACTGCTGCTCAACGTAGACACACACACACACACACTCACACACATATATATATATATATATATATATATATATATATATATATATATATATATATATATTATCCATTTTACCAATGTACAATTCCAAATGAATTTCTCACTATCACATCAGATTTTTTTTTCACTTTTTGGTGGGGGTTAGAAACTCATTTGTAATATGTACACGATTTATTCCCCGGTGAAAATTGAAAGAAAATTCCATTTCTGTAATTATTCTCGCATATTCATCCAACTCGAACTTTCATTGAGAATTAATTTTAACTTTAGATTATGCTGAATAGGATGAATATTTTCCGGAAGGTGCTTCCTTGTCGTAATTCTTAATTAAAGACTGAAAAAAAAAAATGGTATTAAATGCGTACTAAGTCATATTTATCTTGGTGAATGGTTGGATTCTATTAATAATGATTTTATAATCTGATGTATAAGGAAAAAACTGATAAAATGTATTAAATGCGTATTAAGTCATATTTATATTGGTGAATGATGGGATAAACTGATTATTGGCTTTAATTAATAATAATAGGGACTTTATAATCAGGTGTATAAGTAAGAAACTGAGAAAATGTATAAAATTCATATTAAGTCATATTTATCTGGGTGAAGGATGAATGATGGGGTAAAGTGATCATTGGCCTTAATATTAATTGTGATTCTATAATCAGTTGTATAAGTAAACTAGTTTTGGAAGTAAAAAAACTGAAAAAATATTTTAAATGCTTATTAAGTCATATTTATATTGGTGAATGGTGGAGTAAAGTGATTATTGGCCTTAATTAATAATAATAATAATAATTCTATACTCAGATGTATATGTAAAAAAACTGAAAATATGTATTATATGCATATTAATTCAATTAAATGCACATTAAGTAATATTTATATTGGTGAATGATGGCATAATCTGATTATTGGCCTTGATTGATATCAACAATGATTTTATAATCAGTTGTATAAGTAAAAAGACTGAATTTCTTTTTAAAATTCATATTAAGTCATATTTATATTGGTGAATGATGGGATAAACTGTTTATTGGCCTTAATATTAATTATGATTTTATAATCAGATGTATAAATAAAAAAATAGTTTTATAAGCATTTCTAAGAACATTTTACCCTTGTTTCTTGAAATTAGAAGCCATTTATGTACTGTTGTTGTTTGTGTGTCTTTAGTAGAGTATTCTCGTAGTCTTATACTTTAAAGGTTTAAAGGTCGTTCATGAATGGCAGAGGCAAGGGACATTGTCCTAGAGACTGACCATGTATACGTATGATTAGCACCCCAGCTGCCTCTCCACCCAAGCTAGGACAAGGGAGGACCAGGCAATGGGTGCTGTTGACTCGGCAGGTAGACCTGTAGGTTCACCCAATCCCTAGGTCACAAGATGATGTAGTTGCAGACACTACAAGAAACTATCGAGCTCTAGCGGGTCTCGAACCCCAGTCCAGCAGATCACCAAGCCTGGACGTTTTCAGAAAGTTTAACGTTTTTCCGTAATTTGCATCAACTGATTCGATTGTTGTGGCCTTATGGGTAACGTCTCTGCCTGCTGATCGCCAGACGGGGGTTCGAGTCACGCTCAAACTCGTTAGTTTCTTTAGTGTCTGCAACCTCACCAACCTTGTAAGCTAGGGATTGGGGCTTGGGGGAGCATATAGATCTACCTGCTGAGTCATCAGCAGCCATTACCTGGCCCTCCCTGGTCCTAGCTTGGTTGGAGAGGGTCTTTGGCGCTAATCATATGTATATATGATCAGTCTCTGGGGCATTTTCCTGCTTGCTATGGCAATATCACTGTCCCTTGCCCCTGCCATTCATGAGTTGCCTTTAAACCTTTAAACAAGTGCGATATGCCATTCGGATATTATTATTATTATTATTATTATTATTATTATTATTAGCTAAGCTACAGCCCTAGTTGGAAAAGCAGGATGCTATAAGCCCAAGGGCTCCAACAGAGACAAATGGTCCCGTGAGGAAAGGAAACAAGGAGATAAACAAACTACAAGAGTAGTAATAGAAAATACCAAAGGACGTGGGAAGGCTCATGAAGATGATCTATTGAGATTCAATAATGGCGGAATAGATTTATTGGTGATTATTTTGTTCCTCTTAGCGGTATAATGGATAACAATTCGCATGTGCCAAACGAAATTGATTGTACTGCGTGTGTATCATACACGCTTATACGCTGTAATTCTATCGTTTACTGTATTTATTTTTTTATTTATTGATTTATTTATTTAGTTAATTTATTTATCTATTTCCTTATTTCCTTATTTCCTTTTCTCACTGGGCTATTTTTCCCTGTTGGAGCCCCTGGGCTTATAGCATCTTGCTTTTCCAACTAGGGTTGTAGCTTAGCTAGTGATGGTTGTTTATTCATTTATTCATTTCCTTATTTCCTTTCCTCACTGGGCTATTTTTCCCTGTTGGAGCCCCTGGGCTTATAGCATCTTGCTTTTCCAACTAGGGTTGTAGCTTAGCTAGTAATGATCGTTTATTTATTTATTTATTTATTTCCTTATTTACTTTCCTCACTGGGCTATTTTTCTCTGTTGGTGCCCTTGGGCATACAGCATCTAGCTTTTCCAACTAGGGTTGTAGCGTAGCTAATAATAGTAATGATAATAATATTAATAATAATAATAATATTGCCTCATATTTATCTCGTGCTTCTTTCCCGCACTGGTAATGAGAAACCGGTCTAAGCTTGCCATAGCATGTTTAAATTGATTGAAGTTTGGTGTTATCGTTGCCCTCAACTGTATGTATATAATCACGTTATCTCGTTGAGTAAACTTACTTGCATTCGCCTTGCTCTCTCTCTCTCTCTCTCTCTCTCTCTCTCTCTCTCTCTCTCTGTATGTATATATATATATATATATATATATATCCATCAATGAAGTTAGGAGGAGGTTATTTTTTTCGCCCTGTTCATCCGATTGTCTGTTTGTTTACAAACAATGTCCTAGCCACACTTTTACTCATATGATCAGCGCCCAAGCCCCTCTCCATCCAAGCTAGGAACAGGGAGGGCCAGGCAATATCTGCTGATGACTCAGCAGGTAGACTTATAGTGTCCCCCAAAACCCGCCATACTTAGCTCACAAGGATGGTGAGGTTGCAGACACTACGAGAAAGCAGTGAGGTTGATCGGGGCTCGAACCCCTGTCCAGAAGATGGCCATGCAGGACAAGTCTCCTTCATCTCAAGGATTTAGGCTCTACGAGGAATCAGTGAGCTTGATCGGGGCTCGAACCCCTGTCCGGTAGATGGCAACGCATGGCAAGTCTCCATCCACTCAAGGATTTAGACACTACAAGAAATCAGGGAGCTTGATCGGGGCTCGAACCCCTGTCCGGTAGATGGCAACGCAGGACAAGTCTCCTTCATCTCAAGGATTTAGACACTACGAGAAATTGGTGAGTTTGATCGGGACTCGAACCCCTATCCGGCAGATCGTCCCTCAGTACAAGTCTCCTTCCGCTCAATATCCATCGTAAAAAGAGCAAATTTCCTCACGTCAAAATGCCAAAACAAATCATGAAATAGGTGGCCGTGTTATGTCGCAGGAAGTTCCATTAAGCATTCACCTTATTCCATCCTAATCCTCATCTTTCTGGGTGCAGCTGGAGGCCCCTTTCCATCAGAAGAACTCATATTACATGCAATGTGTCTTTGATCACGAATCGAACATTTCATTTTTGTTGCTGCCTTGTTCGTTCCAGCCTCATCTTATTGGATAGTTCAATATTTCCTCTTTTCCTTCACAGCTTTACTCTTACCTTATTGGATTGCTCAATGTTCCCCCTTTCCTTCACAGCTTTCATTTCTTTACTCTCTTATTTTATGTCCAGCTCGAATGATATCTGAAAGGATTGATTGTACTATTAGCCAATCAGTGTCTGGCAGTTAGCGATTGGCGCTGATTGGGAATTTGATATTTCTTGAAACGTTTTAAAACGTTACCTTTAAAAATGTCTGGTTTCAGTTCCAGCTTCATCAGAATAGATGCTCACCAGAACGTCAGCTGGGCAAGTCCAACCCCCCTACTGTGGTGCCCAACTACAGCAGTGGCCTCCCCAGTAAACAGCTTAAAATCATGGTCCCGGGTTGGGATCGATCTGCTGCCATGCGAATGCTAGGCGAACACTATATCACTGTACTAGCCAGCATCAATAAGCTTCAGGAAATTAGTTATTTTGATACAATGCCGTTATTATTAATTTTATAATTTCTGATAACATTTATCTCCCTCAAGGCTTTAAAGGCCGCTCGTGAATGGCAAGGGACAGTAACAATGTCCTAGGGACTAACCATATATCCATATGATCAGCGCCCAAGCTCCTTCTCCACCTAAGTAAGGACCAGGGAGGGCCAGGCAATATCTGCTGATGACTCAGCAGGTAGACTTATAGTCTCCCCCAAAACCCGCCATACTTAGCTCACAAGGATGGTGAGGTTGCAGACACTTCGAGAAATTAGTGAGTTTGATCGGGACTCGAACCCCTGTTCGGTAGATGGCAACGCATGACAAGTCTCCATCTCAAGGATTTAGACACTACGAGAAATTAGTGAGCTTGATCGGGATTCGAACCCCTGTCCGGCAGATGGCAACGCATGGCAAGTCTCCTTCATCTCAAGGATTTAGACACTACGAGAAATTAGTGAGTTTGATCGGGACTCGAACCCCTGTCCGGTAGATGGCAATGCAGGACAAGTCTCCCTCATCTCAAGGATTTAGACACTACGAGAAATTAGTGAGCTTGATTGGGACTCGAACTCCTGTCCGATAGATGGCAACGCATGATAAGTCTCCTTCATCTCAAGGATTTAGACACTAGGAGAAATTAGTGAGCTTGATTGGGGCTCGAACCCCTGTCCGGGAGATGGCAACGCAGGACAGGTCTCCTTCATCTCAAGGATTTAGACACTAGGAGAAATTAGTGAGCTTGATTGAGGCTCGAACCCCTGTCCGGGAGATGGCGACGCATGGCAAGTCTCCTTCCTCTCAAGGATTTAGACACTACGAGAAATTAGTGAGCTTGATCGGGGCTCGAACCCCTGTCCGGTTGATGGCAACGCAGGACAAGTCTCCTTCATCTCAAGGATTTAGACACTACGAGAAATTAGTGAGGATGAGCGGGGCTCGAACCCCTATCCGGTAGATGGCAACGCATGGCAAGTCTCCTTCATCTCAAGGATTTAGACACTACGAGAAAACAATGAGGTTGAGCGGGGCTCGAACTCCTGTCCGGCAGATGGCAACGCAGGACAAGTCTCCTTCATCTCAAGGATTTAGACACTACGAGAAATTAGTGAGCTTGATCGGGGCTCGAACCCCTGTCCGGTAGACGGCAACGCATGGCAAGTCTCCTTCATCTCAAGGATTTAGACACTACGAGAAATTAGTGAGTTTGATCGGGACTCGAACCCCTGTCCGGTAGATGGCAACGCATGACAAGTATCCTTCATCTCAAGGATTTAATCACTACGAGAAATTAGTGAGCTTGATCGGGATTCGAACCCCTGTCCGGTAGATGGCAACGCAGGACAAGTCTCCTTCATCTCAAGGATTTAGACACTACGAGAAATTATTGAGCTTGATCGGGACTCGAACCCCTGTCCAGTAGATGGCAACGCAGGACAAGCCTCCTTCCTCTCAAGGACTTAATCACTACGAGAGATTAGTGAGCTTGGTCGGGACTCGAACCCCTGTCCGATAGATGGCAACGCAGGACAAGTCTTCATCCTCTCAAGGATTTAGACACTACGAGAAAACAATGAGGTTGAGTGGGGCTCGAACCCCTGTCCGGCAGATCGTCCCTCAGTACAAGTCTCCTTCCGCTCAATATCCATCGTAAAAAGAGCAAATGTCCTCACGTCAAAATGCCAAAACAAATCATGAAATAGGTGGCCGTGTTATGTCGCAGGAAGTTCCATTAAGCATTCACCTTATTCCATCCTAATCCTCATCTTTCTGGGTGCAGCTGGAGGGCCCTTTCCATCAGAAGAACTGATATTACATGCAATGTGTCTTTGATCACGAATCGAACATTTCATTTTTGTTGCTGCGTTGTTCGTTCCAGCCTCATCTTATTGGATAGTTCAATATTTCCTCTTTTCCTTCACAGCTTTACTCTTACCTTATTGGATTGCTCAATGTTCCCCCTTTCCTTCACTGCTTTTACTTCTTTACTCTCTTATTTTATGTCCAGCTCGAATGATATCTGAAAGGATTGATTGCACTATTAGCCAATCGGTGTCTGGCAGTTAGCGATTGGCGCTGATTGGGAATTTGATATTTCTTAAAACGTTTCAAAACGTTACCTTTAAAGGGGTCTGGTTTCAGTTCCAATTTCATCAGAATAGATGCTCACCAGAACGTCAGCCGGGCAAGCCCAACCCCACTACTGTGGTGCTCAACCACAGGTGTTTCATCAGAATAGATGCTCACCAGAACGTCAGCCGGGCAAGCCCAACCCCACTACTGTGGTGCTCGACCACAGGAGTGGCCTCCCCAGTAAACAGCTTAAATTCACGGTCCTGGGCTGGGATCGATCTGCTGCCATGCGAATGCTAGGCGAACACGATACTACTGTTTTAGCCAGGATCAATAAGCATCAGGAAATTAGTTATTTTGATACAATGCCGTTATTATTAATTTTATTATTTCTGATAACATTTATCATCCTTTAGGCTTTAAAGGCCGCTCATGAATGGCAATGGACAGTGGTAATGTCCTAGAGACTGACCATATATCCATATGATCAGCGCCCAAGCTCCCTCTCCACCTAAGTAAGGACCAGGGAGGGCTAGGCAATGACTGCTGATAACCTATGGGTTACCCTAATCCCCCCATCCTTTGCCCACAAGGATGGTAAGGTTGCAGACACTACGAGAAAGCAGTGAGGTTGAGCGGGACTCGAATCCCTGTCCGGTAGATGGCAACGCATGGCAAGTCTCCTTCATCTCAAGGATTTAGACACTACGAGAAATTAGTGAGCTTGATCGGGACTCGAACCCCTATCCGGTAGATGGCAACGCAGGACAAGTCTCCTTCATCTCAAGGATTTAGACACTACGAGAAATTAGTGAGGATGAGCGGGGCTCGAACCCCTGTCCGGCAGATGGCAACGCATGGCAAGTCTCCTTCATCTCAAGGATTTAGACACTACGAGAAATTAGTGAGCTTGATCGGGACTCGAACCCCTATCCGGTAGATGGCAACGCATGATAAGTCTCCTTCATCTCAACGATTTACACACTACGAGAAATTAGTGAGGTTGAGCGGGACTCGAACCCCTGTCCGGTAGATGGCAACGCATGGCAAGTCTCCATCCACTCAAGGATTTAGACACTACGAAAAAGCAGTAAGTTTGAGCGGGGCTCGAACCCCTGTCCGGTAGATGGCAACGCATGACAAGTCTCCTTCATCTCAAGGATTTAGACACTACGAGAAATTAGTGAGCTTGATCGGGACTCGAACCCCTATCCGGTAGATGGCAACGCAGGACAAGTCTCCTTCATCTCAAGGATTTAGACACTACGAGAAATTAGTGAGGTTGAGCGGGACTCGAACCCCTGTCCGGTAGATGGCAACGCATGGCAAGTCTCCATCCACTCAAGGATTTAGACACTACGAAAAAGCAGTAAGTTTGAGCGGGGCTCGAACCCCTGTCCGGTAGATGGCAACGCATGACAAGTCTCCTTCATCTCAAGGATTTAGACACTACGAGAAATTAATGAGGATGAGCGGGACTTGAACCCCTGTCCGATAGATGGCAACGCATGACAAGTCTCCTTCATCTCAAGGATTTAGACACTACGAGAAATTAGTGAGCTTGATCGGGGCTCGAACCCCTGTCCGGTAGATGGAAACACATGACAAGTCTCCATCCTCTCAATATTCATCGTAAAAAGAGCAAAATGTGTTCACGTCAAAATGCCAAAAGAAATCATGAAATATGTGTCCGTGTTATGTCTTAGGAAGTTCTATTAAGCATTCACCTTATTCCATCCTAATCCTCATCTTTCTGGGTGCAGCTGGAGGCCCCTTTCCATCAGAAGAACTGATATTACATGCAATGTGTCTTTGATCACGAATCGAACATTTCATTTTTGTTGCTGCCTTGTTCGTTCCAGCCTCATCTTATTGGATAGTTCAATATTTCCTCTTTTCTCTCACAGCTTTACTCTTACCTTATTGGATTGCTCAATGTTCCCCCTTCCCTTCACAGCTTTCATTTCTTTACTCTCTTATTTTATGTCTAGCTCGAATGATATCTGAAAGGATTGATTGCACTATTAGCCAATCAGTGTCTGACAGTTAGCGATTGGCGCTGATTGGGAATTTTCTATTTCTTAAAACGTTTTAAAACGTTACTTTTAAAGGTGTCTGGTTCAGTTCCAGTTTCATCAAAATAGATGCTCACCAGAACGTCAGCCGGGCAAGCCCAACCCCTCTACTGTGGTGCCCAATCACAGGAGTGGCCTCCCCAGTAAACAGCTTAAACTCACGGTCCTGGGCTGGGATTGATCTGCTGCCATGCGAATGCTAGGCGAACACCATATCACTGTACTAGCCAGCATAAATAAGCTTCAGGAAATTAGTTATTTTGATACAATGCCGTTATTACAAATTATATAATTTCTGATAACATTTATCATACTTAAGGCTTTAAAGGCCGCTCGTGAATGGCAAGGGACAGTGGCCATGTCCTAGAGACTGACCATATATCCATATGATCAGCGCCCAAGCTCCTTCTCCACCTAAGTAAGGACCAGGGAGGGCTAGGCAATGACTGCTGATAACCTATGGGTTACCCTAATTCCCCATACTTTCCTCACAAGGATAGTAAGGTTGCAGACACTAAAAGAAACATTCAAGCTTGAGCGGCTCTCGAACCCGAGTCCGGCAGAACGCATAAGGAGGGAGGTTACGAATAGGCCACCACAACAAATTATTTGATGAATACTTGTTAAATTTCCTATATCATATGAAATAGGACCATGAACATGGGACATAATTATGTTCCTTTGAAACCTTTGATATAACAAACTACAAGAAATACATTGTTTTGATGTCGTTGGTAATAAAATTCTATAATTTCAGGTAACATTTATCATCATAAGTTCAGTAATAAGTTATTGAATAAAAAAAAACAATAATAATCTCCTCGATTTTCATTCACTGATATTACGAAATCAATCATTTCGAATTATCCAAATCAGATGAAACAAATCAAGTTCAATGATGAATAACTATAATAACTTCCAAATGACATGAAATAGGTCAATGGTAAGGGGACACATGTCTTAATTGAAAATATCTCTTTAAGATAGAAAACGTTTATAAAATTACTTACACCTTCACAAGAAGGTGACGTTAGGAAATTAATCAAGTTCGTTTGTCCGAACGAGTAGGATACCTGTTACATACGTATTCTGTTCTTAAAATATGTTATTTTAATTGTTCATTACTTCTCTTGTAGTTTATTTATTTTCTTATTGCATCCCCTTCTCACTAGGGCACTGCAACCTTATCATAACTTCAC
>NC_090754.1:53194786-53199786 GCF_036898095.1 Palaemon carinicauda
AGGTAATTAGAGAAATAAATTCAGTCGTTCCTGATGTAGACTTATTAGCAACGTGGCCAGAGCCTTATTAAGGCTACAAATCATTCCTCTCATTCTAACGTGTTTAAAGTCGTTATGCTATGAAGACGAGAGAGAGAGAGAGAGAGAGAGAGAGAGAGAGAGAGGAGAGAGAGAGAGAGAGAATGGTTTTCAAATGTGAGGTGGGGATTAACTTGTCGAGCCCTTTTCCGTAGTATGTAATTGTATGGGGCTATGCATTCTAATAGATGGCTGGCACACTCTCTCTCTCTCTCTCTCTCTCTCTCTCTCTCTCTATGTATGTATATATATTATACACATACATATATATATATATATATATATATGTATATATATATATAGTATTTTATATATATATATATATGGTATATATATATATATTATATATATATATATATATTTATATATATATATATATATATATATATCCAGTCATGCTATTCCTCGGGTAGGGGCAGATAGAGTAGTCACACCCCGGTGAGAAGTTAGTGCGTCTGTATGTGCACACATCTATCTAAACATTCAGCCGCCATTTGACCGGTCGCATACACTACTATATAGCTAAAAAATAAAGTAAATTTGAAAACTACTTTTAAATCAGTCCAAAATTGAAAAACTTGAGCAAAAGAAAAGCGTTTTGTCTGAATTGGAAACCTAAAGAAAATTAGGTGAAATTTTCCACATCATTTCTGACAGTCTCCCAAGATCCAACTCTTCTTCCCTTTTTCGTTCGGTAGAATCAAACGCCTCACAGAAATATTCTTTAATTCATTAAAGTAGAATAAAATAAAGAATCGGGAACTGAAGGCAATAAAGAATATATATATATATATATAATATATATATATTATATATATATATATATATAATATATATATTTATATATTTAGATATATTCATATAAGCCATCTATTATACTCCTAATATTTGGATTCTCTATACCTCGGGATCAGAGACCCAAGGGGAATCCACTTAAAGATAATGGCTTCTAGATATATATATATATATATATATATGTATATATATATGCTATATATATATATATATATATATATATCCAGACACATGCTATTTCTTATGTAGGAGTAATTAAAAGGCAAACCTAGAAAAATATTAATTTCCCTTTAACAAAAACAAATTAATTTTATCAACAATTCACAATATTCCAACGTGTTCCCATCGGCTCAATAAATCCATCTTTTATCTGAACAAGATAGAAGTTCCATTGAACAAGGAAGGGAGAAGGTTATTTATCTATCGATAATAGATAGATAGATATAGAGAGACAGTTGCTTTTGTGTATTTCGTAAGATTGGCATTCAAATGAACTCGCATCTAGAGGCTTAGTGCATGATTTTACGAGGCTAATTTCCCATTAAGGGGTGGAGTTGAAATGGGAATGCCTTGGAATTGGAATTAGTTGAATGGGGAATGAGAGTTGGAATGAACCACCGTTTACCAGATTCCCAATTCCGGTGTGGGAATGTTCAGTTGTCCAGGTCGAAGCTGGATTGATTGAGCTCGTAAAACTCATGATATATTGTAAATTGTTGACAAGATAGTTTGTTCTTGTTATAGGAAAATCACTATTTTACTAAGTTTGTCTTTTCAATTTCTGCTATCTAAGTTCACCACACATTCAGCTAGACTCCATAAGGCACTAGAAGCATTGGAAGCGCCAGGACTACATGGCTGATGACTATAAAGCGCGAAATAGATGATGATGAATGGAGAAGTATTGATTTAAACGCTCAAGATAGAGATGACTGGCCAGATCTTACCGAGGCCCTTTGCGTCAATAGGCGTAGTAGGAGATGAGGATATATATATATATATATATATATACGCTATATATATATGTATATATATACACTGTATATATATATATATATATATATACACATATATATATATATATACACATATATATATATATAAAAAAAAAAACAACACATGTAGCCGTTTCTAGTCTACTGCAGGACAAAGGCCTCGGACATGTCCATAATCATGTCTGGGGTTTGGCCAGTTTTCCTCACCACCCTGGCCACTTTGGTCTGATCGCTCACGACAAACCAAGCTAGTATGGGTGACCATGACTAGTACAGCTTTGCCGATTATGTTCATACACAAACCCTTTCACCACGTTAAGGTATCCTGTCACGCTGAACGGTAACTATTTAGGAAAACATCAATTTCGCACAAATTGCCCAAACTGCCGCGTTGTAGTTAGGCAGGGTGGAAGGGTGTAGAAAGGGTTGTATGTGTGTGTGTGTATGTGTGTTTGCATATCCATCTGAATATTTAGCCGTTATTTTAACGGGTCGCATACCCTAATTAAGATCTTCTTCTTCTTCTTCTTGTTTCCCACCATTATCCGTACATTAAAGGGGTCGGTTGCCTGATGCGCCCTCTCCAATACCTTCCCTCAAAGGCATCCTCTCCCACCAAACCTCTTCTCTCCATATCATCCCTCACCTTCCTCGCCATCTAATTCTCCGCCTCCCTCTTAATCCTCTCCCCCTAACAGGTTTCACCTAAACCCTCTTCACTTCCTCCCAACATCCATTCTCAACACATACCCAAACCATCTCAGTCGTGACACTCTTATCATCTCAGTAATTTTTACTACGCCTGCCACTTTTCTTATTTCATCCTTTTCCAATCTTTTAAATAGCGATATTCCCATAATGCACCTTAACATTCTCATCTCTCTCTCTCTCTCTCTCTCTCTCTCTCTCTCTCTCTCTCTGAATTAGTAATATGTAATAGCCAGTGGAATGCTTCAGGGAAATGACCGATACGTGTATATAATTCGAAAGGATCCCGGAGTTAAATGATATTTGAATTCTAATGTCATAGAGGTCGAATTTATGGAAATTGGATATCACGTTGTAAGAGAAAATGATTGCATAGGAATGTGGGATTAATAATGGTGGTCATAGATAAAAGTAGCATTATGAAGAGTTATATATATATATATGTATATATATATATATATATATGTGTGTGTGTGTGTGTGTGTGTATATATATGTGTGTGTATGTATATAATATACATGCGTATATATATTTATATATATATATATATATAATATATATATGTATTTGTTTATTTATTATATACATGTATATACTGTATATATATATATATATATATATACACACATGAAATGTATGTGTATGTGTATACAAACACGTGTATATATATATATATATACATATATATATGTATATAATTATATATATATATATATATATGTGTGTGTGTGTGTTATACATATATACATATGCATATAGAGTATATATGTATATATATTTATACATATATATATTTATATTACATGTATATACATATATACATATGCATATAGAGTATATATGTATATATACACATACACACATGCATTTATACATACATACCTACATACACGTAAATGTGCGCATGCATAATGATTAAGGTATCATACAGTTTGATATCCTGCCGTGGCAATTACGCTAACAATTCAAACAGTAAAACAATATTCAAACAGGAAGCAAACGTTCAATGATTTTCCCTTTACTTCAGCATATTTCTTTTTTCCCAGTTTTATTTTATCGCCAGACAGAGATTGCTACACTGAAATCATGGTCGTATTGTGTTTCTGACTTCGAGGTTCCATCTTCGAAATTGTCGGAATCATTCAAAATCACTCTTTGGAGAGAGAGAGAGAGAGAGAGAGAGAGAGAGAGAGAGAGAGAGAGAGAGAACATTTTATTTTTATATTTTTTAGTTAAAATTTATACTAGAATTGCTATAGTGGAGAGAGAGAGAGAGAGAGAGAGAGAGAGAGAGAGAGAGAGAGAGAGAATTCCTAAGGAGAAAATATATTTTCTTATTTGTTAAAAACTCATAATAAAAGAATGCTGAAGTGTTCGTAGAAGATAAAAAATTCTCCAGATTAGCAATTGAGAGAGAGAGAGAGAGAGAGAGAGAGAGAGAGAGAGAGAGAGAGAGACCCTCCGTTGTTATGCAATTTCTTCTCTCAATGCCTCCTAACTATTATTGCTGAAGATGGTCTCAAATTGACTGTGATTAAGGCCTTTGTTCTACCAACGTGAAAGAAATTGGCGGAATTTACAGAGGCTTTCTACGTTGCTAAGCCTGTTTTACTTTCGCTCTTATAGGGCAATGGAATTGAACAAAATAATAGTTAAATCATATGGAATATTCAATGAACAAGAGAAAGAAAAGTCACTTTATTATTATTATTATATATTATTATTATTATTATTATTATTATTATTATTATTATTATTATTAAACAAAAAATAAAGAAAAAATTAACATTATTATTATTATTGTTATTATTATTATTATTAAACAAAAAATAAAGAAAAATTAACATTATTATTATTATTATTATTATTATTATTATTATTATTATTATTAAACAAAAGATAAAGAAAAAATAACATTATTATTATTATTATTATTATTATTATTATTATTATTATTATTATTATTAATATTATTATCATTACTACTACTACTACTACTTGCTAGGCTACAACCTTAGTTGGAAAAGCAGAATGCTATAAGCCCAAGGGCTCCATCAGGGAAAATAGCCTGCTGAGGAAAGGATATAGGGAAACAGATGCATATATATATATATATATATATATATATATATATATATATATATATATATACTGTATATTTATATATTTATGTATATACATATATATATATATGTATATATATATATATATATATATATATATATATATATATATATATATATATATATATATATATATATATATATATATATATATATATATATATATTATGCATCTTACTCAAAATTGCATTTATATATAAAACGACTTCTCCTCATTTGCTCTCCTACGACTAAACTCCAAGAAGGCTTGTTTTCCCCTGTCCCCATTTTCTTAATGAGCTATTTAGCAGATGACTTATAA
>NC_090754.1:53209786-53219786 GCF_036898095.1 Palaemon carinicauda
GATTAAAGCTTGTTTGGAATATGTGCACGATTTATTCCCCGTTGATTCGTGTAGCTGTGTTGTTGTTGTTGTTGTTGTTGTTGTTGTTGTTGTTGTTGTTATTATTATTATTATTATTTTTATTACTATTATTATTATTATTATTATTAATATTATTATTATTAATATTATTATTATTATTATTATTATTATCAATATTAATATTAATATGATTATTATTATTATTATTATTATTTTTATTACTATTATTATTATTATTATTATTATTATTATTGTTGTTGTTGTTGTTATTATTATTATTATTATTATTATCATTATTATTATTATTTATAATTTTTTTATTATTATTATTATTATTATTATTATTATTATTATTAATATTATTATTTATATTCTTATTCTTATTATCATTATCATTATTATTTTGGGCAACTAACAAACGATAAATGAACTGCTGCCCAACTTAGACACACACACACACACACACACATATATATATATATATATATATATATATATATATATATATATATATATAAATATACTGTATATATATGTATATATATACATATATATATATATATATATATATATATATATATGTGTGTGTGTGTGTGTGTATATATATTATCCATTTTACCAATGTAGAATTCCAAATGAATTTCTGACTATCACATAAATTTTTTTTTTTTTCACTTTTTGGTGGGGGTTAGAAACTCATTTGTAATATGTACACGATTTATTCCCCGGTGAAATTTGATAGAAAATTTCATTTCTGTAATTATTCTCGCATATTCATTCAACTCGAACTTTCATTGAGAATTAATTTCAACTTTAGATTATGCTGAATAGGATGAATATTTTCCGGAAGGTGCTTCCTTGTCGTAATTCTTAATTAAAAGACTGAAAAAAAATTGTATTAAATACGTATTTGGTCATATTTATCTTGGTGAATGGTTGGATATTATTAATAGTGATTTTATAATCTGATGTATAAGTAAAAAACTGATAAAATGTATTAAATGCATATTAAGTCATATTTATATTGGTGAATGATGGGATAGACTGATTATTGGCCTTAATAAATAATAATGATTTTTTTATCTGATGTATAAGTAAAAAAATTGAAAAAAAATTATTAAATGCGTATTAAGTGTTATTTATATTGGTGAATATTGGGGTAAACTGATTATTGACCTTAATTACTAATAATAATGATTTTATAATCAGTTTTGTAAGTAAAAAACTGAATTTTTTTTAAAAATTCATATGAAGTCATATTTATATTAGTGAATGGTTGGATACTATTAATAATGATTTTATAATCTGATGTATAAGGAAAAAAAACTGATAAAAATGTATTAAAGGCGTATTAAGTCATATTTATATTGGTGAATGATGGGATAGACTGATTATTGGCCTTAATAAATAATAATAAGGACTTTATAATCAGATATATAAATAAAAATCTGAAGTAAATGTATAAAATTCATATTAAGTCATATATATCTTGGTGAATGATGGGATAAACTGATTATTGGCTTTAATTAATAATAATAAGGACTTTATAACCAGATGTATGAGTAAAAATCTGAAGAAAATGTATAAAATTCATTATAAGTCATATTTATCTTGGTGAATGATGGGATAAAGTGATCATTGGCCTTAATTAATATTAATAAGGATTTTATAATCATATTTGTAAGTAAAAAGACGGGAAAAATATTTTAAATGCATATTAAGTCATATTTATATTGGTGAATGGTGGGATAAACTGATTATTTTCCTTAATTAATATTAATTATGATTTTATAATCAGATGTATAAGTAAAAAAAACTGAAAAAAAAATATTAAATGCATATGAAGTCTTACTTATATTGGTGAATTGTGGGGTAAAGTGATTATTAGCATTAATTATTATTAATAATGATTTACTAATCAGATGTATTAGTAAAAAACTAATTTTATAAGCATTTCTAAGAACATTTTACCCTTGTTTCTTGAAATTAGAAGCCATTTATGTACTGATGTTGTTTGTGTGTCTTTAGTAGAGTATTCTCGTAGTCTTATACTTTAAAGGTTTAAAGGTCGTTCATGAATGACAGAGGCAAGGGACAATGATTAGCGCCCAAGCTCCCTCCCTCTCCACCCAGGCTAGGACAAGGGAGGGCCAGGCAATGGCTGTTGATGACTCGGAGGGTAGACCTGTAGGCTTCCCCAAGCCCCAATCCCTAGCTTACAAGGATGGTGAGGTTGCATCCAAGTCCCTTCTCCACCAAAAATCGGACCAGGGAGGGCCAGGCAATGACTGCTGATGACTCGGCAGGTTGATCTATAAGATCCCCCAAGCCCCCAATCCCTAGCTCACAAGATGATGAGGTTACAGACACTACAAGAAACTATCGAGCTCTAGCGGGTCTCGAACCCCTGTCCATGAGATCGCCAAGCCCGGACGTTTTCAATAAGGTTATCACAACGCATGTTGAAAGTTTAACGTTTTTACAATAACGATAAAATCACTGATTCGATTGTTGTGGCCTTATTGGTAACGTCTCTGCCTGGTGATCGCCAGACGGGGGTTTGAGTCACGCTCAAACTCGTTAGTTCCTTTAGTGCCTGCAACCTCACCATCCTTGCGAGCTATGGATTGTTGGCTTAGGGGAGCTTATAGATCTACCTGCTGAGTCATCAGCAGCCATTACCTGGCCCTCCCTGGTCCTAGCTTGGGTGGAGAGGGACTTTGGCGCTAATCATATGTATATATGGTCAGTCTCTGGGGCATTTTCCTGCTTGTTAGGGCAATATCACTGTCCCTTGCTTCTGCTATTCATCAGTGGCCCTTAAACCTTTAAACAATGCGATATGCCATTCGGATATTATTATTATTATTATTATTATTACAGTACTACTAATAGCTAAGCTACAACCCTAATTGGAAAAGCAGGATGCTATAAGCCCAAGGGCTCCAACAGAGACAAATAGCCCAATGAGGAAAGGAAACAAGGAGATAAACTAACTACGAGAGAAGTAATGGAAAATACCAAAGGACGTGGGAAGGCTCATGAAGATGATCTATTGAGATTCAATAATGGCGAAATAGATTTATTGGTGATTATTTTGTTCCTCTTAGCGGTATAATGGATAACAATTCGCATATGCCAAACGAAATTGATTGTACCACGTGTGTATCATACACGCTTATACGCGGTAATTCTATCGTTTACTGTATTTATTTATTTATCTATTTATTTCCTTATTACCTTATTCCCTTTCCTCACTGTGCTTTTTTTCCTAGTTGGAGCCCTTGGGCTTATAGCATCTTGCTTTTCCAACCAGGGTTGTAGCTTAGCTAATAATAATAATAATAATAATAATAATAATAATAATAATAATAATAATAATAGTATTGCCTTATATTTATCTCGTGCTTCTTTCCCGCACCGAAAATGAGAAACCTGCATAAGCTTGCCATCGCATGTTTAAATTAATTGAAGTTTGGTGTTATTGTTGCCCTCAACTGTATGTATATAAGCTCGTTATCTCGTTGAGTAAACTTACTTGCATTCGCCTTGCCTCTCTCTCTCTCTCTCTCTCTCTCTCTCTCTCTCTCTCTCTGTATATATATATATATAAATATATATATATATATATATATGTATATATATATATACACACATATATATATATATATATATATATATATATATATATATATATATATCCACCAACGAAGTTGAGAGGAGGTTATTTTTTTCGCCCTGTTCATATGTTTGTCTGTTTGTTTGTAAACAATGTCCTAGCCACACTTTTACTCATATGATCAGAGCCCAAACCCCTCTCCACCCAAGCTAGGACCAGGGAGGGCCAGGCAATATGTGCTGATGACTCAGCAGGTAGACTTATAGGCTCCTCAAAACCCACTATCCTTAACTCAAAAGGATGGTGAAGTTGCAGACACTACGAGAAAGCAGTGAGGTTGAGCGGGGCTCGAATCCCTGTCCGATAGATGGCAACGCAGGACAGGTCTCCTTCATCTCAAGGATTTAAACACTACGAGAAATTAGTGAGCTTGATCGGGGCTCGAACCCCTGTCCGGCAGATGGCAACGCATGGCAAGTCTCCTTCATCTCATAGATTTAGACACTACGAGAGAGCAGTGAGGTTGAGCGGGGCTAGAACCCCTGTCCGATAGATAACAACGCAGGACAAGTCTCCTTCATCTCAAGGATTTAGACGCTACGAGAAAGCAGTGAGGTTGAGCGGGGCTAGAACCCCTGTCCGGTAGATGGCAACGCAGGACAAGTCTCCTTCATCTCAAGGATTTAGACACTACGAGAAAGCAGTGAGGTTGTGCGGGGCTAGAACCCCTGTCCGGTAGATGGCAACGCAGGACAAGTCTCCTTCATCTCAAGGATTTAGACACTACGAGAAATTAGTGAGCTTGATCGGGATTCGAACCCCTGTCCGGTAGATGGCAACGCAGGACAAGTCTCCTTCATCTCAAGGATTTAGACACTACGAGAAATTAGTGAGCTTGATCGGGGCTCGAACCCCTGTCCGGCAGATGGCAACGCATGGCAAGTCTCCTTCATCTCATAGATTTAGACACTACGAGAGAGCAGTGAGGTTGAGCGGGGCTAGAACCCCTGTCCGATAGATAACAACGCAGGACAAGTCTCCTTCATCTCAAGGATTTAGACGCTATGAGAAAGCAGTGAGGTTGAGCGGGGCTAGAACCCCTGTCCGGTAGATGGCAACGCAGGACAAGTCTCCTTCATCTCAAGGATTTAGACACTACGAGAAATTAGTGAGCTTGATCGGGGCTCGAACCCCTGTCCGGCAGATGGCAACGCATGGCAAGTCTCCTTCATCTCATAGATTTAGACACTACGAGAGAGCAGTGAGGTTGAGCGGGGCTAGAACCCCTGTCCGATAGATAACAACGCAGGACAAGTCTCCTTCATCTCAAGGATTTAGACGCTACGAGAAAGCAGTGAGGTTGAGCGGGGCTAGAACCCCTGTCCGGTAGATGGCAACGCAGGACAAGTCTCCTTCATCTCAAGGATTTAGACACTACGAGAAATTAGTGAGCTTGATCGGGATTCGAACCCCTGTCCGGTAGATGGCAACGCAGGACAAGTCTCCTTCATCTCAAGGATTTAGACACTACGAGAAATTAGTGAGCTTGATCGGGGCTCGAACCCCTGTCCGGCAGATGGCAACGCATGGCAAGTCTCCTTCATCTCATAGATTTAGACACTACGAGAGAGCAGTGAGGTTGAGCGGGGCTAGAACCCCTGTCCGATAGATAACAACGCAGGACAAGTCTCCTTCATCTCAAGGATTTAGACGCTACGAGAAAGCAGTGAGGTTGAGCGGGGCTAGAACCCCTGTCCGGTAGATGGCAACGCAGGACAAGTCTCCTTCATCTCAAGGATTTAAACACTACGAGAAATTAGTGAGCTTGATCGGGGCTCGAACCCCTGTCCGGCAGATGGCAACGCATGGCAAGTCTCCTTCATCTCATAGATTTAGACACTACGAGAGAGCAGTGAGGTTGAGCGGGGCTAGAACCCCTGTCCGATAGATAACAACGCAGGACAAGTCTCCTTCATCTCAAGGATTTAGACGCTACGAGAAAGCAGTGAGGTTGAGCAGGCCTAGAACCCCTGTCCGATAGATAGCAACGCAGGACAAGTCTCCTTCATCTCAAGGATTTAGACACTACGAGAAAGCAGTGAGGTTGTGCGGGGCTAGAACCCCTGTCCGGTAGATGGCAACGCAGGACAAGTCTCCTTCATCTCAAGGATTTAGACACTACGAGAAATTAGTGAGCTTGATCGGGATTCGAACCCCTGTCCGGTAGATGGCAACGCAGGACAAGTCTCCTTCATCTCAAGGATTTAGACACTACGAGAAATTAGTGAGCTTGATCGGGGCTCGAACCCCTGTCCGGCAGATGGCAACGCATGGCAAGTCTCCTTCATCTCATAGATTTAGACACTACGAGAGAGCAGTGAGGTTGAGCGGGGCTAGAACCCCTGTCCGATAGATAACAACGCAGGACAAGTCTCCTTCATCTCAAGGATTTAGACGCTACGAGAAAGCAGTGAGGTTGAGCGGGGCTAGAACCCCTGTCCGGTAGATGGCAGCGCAGGACAAGTCTCCTTCATCTCAAGGATTTAGACACTACGAGAAATTAGTGAGCTTGATCGGGATTCGAACCCCTGTCCGGTAGATGGCAACGCAGGACAAGTCTCCTTCATCTCAAGGATTTAGACACTACGAGAAAGCAATGAGGTTGAGCGGGGCTCGAACTCCTGTCCCGTAGATGGCAACGCATGACAAGTCTCCTTCATCTCAAGGATTTAGACACTACGAGAAATTAGTGAGCTTGATCGGGACTCGAACTCTTGTCCCGTAGATGGCAACGCAGGACAAGTCTCCTTCATCTCAAGGATTTAGTCACTACGAGAAAGCAGTGAGGTTGAGCGGGGCTCGAACCACTGTCCGGTAGATGGCAACGCAGGGCAAGCCTCCTTCCTCTCAAGGACTTAATCACTACGAGAAATTAGTGAACTTGAATGGGGCTCGAACCCCTGTCCGGCAGATTGCCCCTCAGTACAAGTCTCCATCCTCTCAATATCCATCGTAAAAAGAGCAAATTTCCTCACGTCAAAATGCCAAAACAAATCATGAAATAGGTGGCTGTGTTATGTCGCAGGAAGTTCCATTAAGCATTCACCTTATTCCATCCTAATCCTCATCCTTCTGGGTGCAGCTGGAGGCCCCTTTCCATCAGAAGAACTCATATTACATGCAATGTGTCTTTGATCACGAATCGAACATTTCATTTTTGTTGCTGCCTTGTTCGTTCCAGCCTCATCTTATTGGATAGTTCAATATTTCCTCTTTTCCTTCACGTCTTTACTCTTACCTTATTGGATTGCTCAATATTCCCCCTTTCCTTCACTGCTTTTACTTCTTTACTCTCTTATTTTATGTCCAGCTCGAATGATATCTGAAAGGATTGATTGCACTATTAGCCAATCGGTGTCTGGCAGTTAGCGATTGGCGCTGATTGGGAATTTGATATTTCTTAAAACGTTTCAAAACGTTACTTTTAAAGGTGTCTGGTTTCAGTTCCAGTTTCATCAAATTAGATGCTCACGAGAACGTCAGCCGGGCAAGCCCAACCTCCTTACTGTGGTGCCCAACTACAGCAGTGGCCTCCCCAGTAAATAGCTTAAACTCACGGAACGTTTTAAAACGTTACCTTTAAACGTGTCTGGTTTCAGTTCCAGTTTCATCAGAATAGATGCTCACCAGAACGTCAGCCGGGCAAGTCCAACCCCCTACTGTGGTGCCCAATCACAGCAGTGGCCTCCCCAGTAAACAGCTTAAACTCACGGTCCCGGGTTGGGATCGATCTGCTGCCATGCGAATGCTAGGCAAACACTATACCACTGTATTAGCCAGCTTCAATAAGCTTCAGGAAATTAGTTATTTCGATACATCGCCGTTATTACTAATTATATAATTTCTGATAACATTTATCATACTTAAGGCTTTAAAGGCCGCTCATGAATGGCAATGGACAGTGGTAATGTCCTAGAGACTGACCATATATCCATATGATCAGCGCCCAAGCTCCTTCTCCACCTAAGTAAGGACCAAGGAGGGCCAGGCAATGATTGCTGATGACTCGGCAGGTAGACCTATGGGTTACCCTAACCCCCCATCCTTTGCTCGTAAGGATGGTAAGGTTGCAGACACTACAAGAAACTTTCAAGCCTGAGAGGGTCTCGAACCCGCGTCCGGCAGAACGCATAGGGAGGGAGGTTACGAATAGGCCATCACAACAAATTATTTGATGAATACTTGTAAAATTTTCACATGAAATAGGACCATGAACATGGGACATATGTGCCTTTGAAACCTTTGATAATTAGTCATATCCTTACAGATACAGCGAACTACAAGAAATACATTGTTTTGATGTCGTTGGTAATAAAGTTGTATAATTTCTGGTAATATTTATCAAAAAAAAAAAAAAAAAAAAAAAAAAAAAAAAAAAAAAAAAAAAATCATTCACTGGAAGTACGAAATCAATCATTTCGAATCATTCAAATCAGATGAAACAAATCAAGTTCAATGATGAATAACTATAATAACTTCCAAATGACATGAAATAGGTCAATGAGAAGGGAACACATGTCTTAATTGAAAATATCTCTTTAAGATAGAAAACGTTTATAAAATTACTTACACCTTCACAAGAAGGTGACGTTAGGAAATTAATTAAGTTCGTTTGTCCGAACGAGTAGGATACCTGTTACATAACGTATTCTGTTCTTAAAACATGTTATTTTAATTGTTCATTACTTCTCTTGTAGTTTATGTATTTTCTTATTACATCCCCTTCCCACTTGGGCGCTGCAACCATATCATAACTTCACATATAACTTATTTATTTCCTTATTTTCCTTCCTCACTAGGCTATTTTTCCCTGTTGGGGCCCTTGGGCTTATAGCATCCTGCTTTTCCAACAAGGGTTGTAGCTTAGTTAGTGATAATAATAATTACTAGAGGGGCACTCAGTAGAGCGCAGACCTACGCCGCGGAAGCTTATTTCTCGACCTTTTGCTCGACCCTGACCTTGACCTTTGACCTTAATGTGCATTTTCATACACTCAAATATGAACCAAGTTTAACGTGACTTGGACATATTGCTTTACCTTGACCTTGACCTTTGACCTCGACCATACAAAATTTAATAATTTCCAGATTTTTACATAAGTTAATCCCTGCAAGTTTCATTACGATTAAAATTGTGGCCAGGAAGTTGTTTACAAACAAACAAACACACACAAACAAACACACCAACAGGGGGTAAAATATATCCTCCTTCTAACTTCGTTGGCGGATGTAATAATAATAATAATAATAATAATAATAATAATAATGATAATAATGATGATAACAACAAACACACACAAACAAACACACCAACAGGGGGTAGAATATATCCTCCTTCTAACTTCGTTGGTGGATGTAATAATAATATTAATGATAATAATAGTAATAATGATAATTATTATTATTATTATGATAATAATAATAATATTGATGATGATAACAACAACAAGAACAACAACAAGAACAACAACAAAACCCCGTATTTTGAGACGATATCATTAAACAACTCAGAAACCCTTTAGAAAAGACTCTAACACGATTTGTCCATCAAAGAGTCAGGATTCGTAGAGACTTATTACATATATCCCCAGAGATTTCATTCTACAAAAACAGTTGAACCCATTCCTCAAACACTAGGGGGTCACCCTTCAGCGATCCAGGCTTCTGATTAGTCCCTGAAGTGGTTTAACTCAAAATTTCAGATTGCAGACAGTGAAATTGTGTGATATGTTTCGAGAAAGTTTATCTCCAGTTCGAAGTTTTATTTGTTCTTTGCCTTTGTATATATGAGGTTCTGATTGTGTCACAAAGGGGTGTTGATAGGGAGCGAGTTAAAGGCTTTGGTAAAGATAGGGAACATGTTCCCTGTTAGGAATGGCGTCATAATTTCATTCGGGGTTCCTTGCTCTCTCTCTCTCTCTCTCTCTCTCTCTCTCTCTCTCTCTCTCTCTCTCTCTCTCTCTCTCTCTCTCTCTCTCAGTATTAGTTCCATCACTTTCTCTCTCTCTCTCTCTCTCTCTCTTCTCTCTCTCTCTCTCTCTCTCTCTCTCTCTCTCTCTCAGAAATTCAGTAACAATTTAATTCAAGGTTCCTTCACCAACATAAACACACACTCTCTCTCTCTCTAACTCGGAAATTCTGTGATAATTTAATTCAAGGTTGCTTCACTCTCTATCTCTAAAGAAAAGAGAGAACATCTCTCTCTTTCTCCCTGTCTCTCTCTCTCTACACCTCAGAAATTCTGTGATAATTTAATTCAAGGTTGCTTTTGTCTCTCTCTCTCTCTCTCTCTCTCTCTCT
>NC_090754.1:53224786-53239786 GCF_036898095.1 Palaemon carinicauda
ATGAGCAAAGTTTCGAATAAATGGAATAAAAAAGAAAGATAATAAGTAATGTTCCTTCAGGCGTTGTTCATTTCTTATTCTGACACATTTTTGGTCTCCATCAAACCCGAGGTTGCAAGTTTTGATAGCTTTGAGTTTTTGAATATAAAAAAGGAATAATTTTGCTAGTTTATAAGTATGAAAAACAGGAATTGTTTTGGTAGTCCATAAGTATAAATAAAAGGAATTGTTTTGATAGTCCATAAGTATAAATAAAAGGAATTGTTTTGATTGTCCAAAATTATAAAAAACAGGAATTGTTTTGATAGTCCATAAGTATATAAAAAAGAAATAATTTTGCTAGTTTATAACTATAAAAAACAGGAATTGTTTTGATAGTCCATAAATATAAAACAACAGGAATTGTTTTGATAGTCCATAAGTATAAAAAAACAGGAATTATTTTGATAGTCCATAATTATAAAAAACAGGAATTGTTTTGATAGTCCATAATTATAAAAAACAGGAATTGTTTTGATAGTCCATAAGTATAAATAAAAGGAATTGTTTTGATAGTCCATAAGTATAAATAAAACGGAATTGTTTTGATAGCCCATAAGTATAAAAAACAAGAATTGTTTTGATAGTCCATAAGTATAAATAAAAGGAATTGTTTTGATAGACCATTAGTATAAAAAACAGGAATTGTTTTGATAGTCCATAAGTATAAAAAACAGGAATTGTTTTGATAGTCCATAATTATAAAAAAACAGGAATTGTTTTGATAGTCCATAAGTATAAAAAACAGGAATTGCTTTGATGGTCCATAATTATAAAAAACAGGAATTGTTTTGATAGGCCATAAATATAGAAAAACGGGAATTGTTTTGATAGCCCATAAGTATAAAAAACTGGAATTGTTTTGATAGTCCATAATTATAAAAAACGGGAATTGTTTTGATAGTCCATAAGTATAAAAAACAGGAATTGTTTTGATAGTCCATAATTATAAAAAACAGGAATTGTTTTGATAGTCCATAATTATAAAAACAGAAATTGTTTCCATAGTCCATAAGTATAAAAAACAGGAATTGTTTTGATAGTCGATGATTATAAAAACAGGAATTGTTTCGATAGTCCATAGTATAAAAAACAGGAATTGTTTTGATAGTCCATAAGTATAAGTAAAAGGAATTATTTTGATATTCCATAAGTATAAAAAACAGGAATTGTTTTGATAGCCCATAAGTATAAAAAACAGGAATTGTTTCCATAGTCCATAAGTATAAAAAACAGGAATTGTTTTGATAGTCCATAAGTATAAAAAACAGGAATTGTTTTGATAGTCCATAATTATTAAAAACAGGAATTGTTTTGATAGGCCATAAATATAGAAAAACAGGAATTGTTTTGATAGTCCATAAGTATAAAAAACAGGAATTGTTTTGATAGTCCATAATTATAAAAAAACAGGAATTGTTTTGATAGTCCATACGTATAAAAAACAGGAATTGTTTTGATAGTCCATAATTATAAAAACAGGAATTGTTTCGATAGTCCATAAGTATAAAAAACAGGAATTGTTTTGATAGTCCATAAGTATAAATAAAAGGAATTGTTTTGATAGCCCATAAGTATAAAAAACAGGAATTGTTTTGATAGCCCATAAGTATAAAAAACAGGAATTGTTTTGATAGTCCATAAGTATAAAAAACAGGAATTGTTTTGATAGTCCATAATTATAAAAAACAGGAATTGTTTTGATAGTCCATAAGTATAAAAAACAGGAATTGTTTTGATAGTCCATAAGTATAAATAAAAGGAATTGTTTTGATAGTCCATAAGTATAAATAAAAGGTATTACTTTGATAGTCCATAATTATAAAAAACAGGAATTGTTTTGATAGTCCATAAGTATAAATAAAAGGAATTATTTTGATATTCCATAAGTATAAAAAACAGGAATTGTTTTGATAGTCCATAAGTATAAAAAACAGGAATTGTTTTGATAGTCCATAATTATAAAAAAACAGGAATTGTTTTGATAGTCCATAAGTATAAAAAACAGGAATTGTTTTGATAGTCCATAAGTATAAAAAACAGGAATTGTTTTGATAGTCCATAATTATAAAAACAGGAATTGTTTCGATAGTCCATAAGTATAAAAAACAGGAATTGTTTTGATAGTCCATAAGTATAAATAAAAGGAATTATTTTGATATTCCATAAGTATAAAAAACAGGAATTGTTTTGATAGCCCATAAGTATAAAAAACAGGAATTTTTTTGATAGTCCATAAGTATAAAAAACAGGAATTGTTTTGATAGTCCATAATTATAAAAAACAGGAATTGTTTTGATAGTCCATAAGTATAAAAAACAGGAATTGTTTTGATAGTCCATAAGTATAAATAAAAGGAATTGTTTTGATAGTCCATAAGTATAAATAAAAGGTATTGCTTTGATAGTCCATAATTATAAAAAACAGGAATTGTTTTGATAGTCCATAAGTATAAATAAAAGGAATTATTTTGATATTCCATAAGTATAAAAAACAGGAATTGTTTTGATAGTCCATGATTATAAAAAAACCGGAATTGTTTTGATAGTCCATAAGTATAAAAAACAGGAATTGTTTTGATAGTCCATAAGTATAAAAGACAGGAATTGCTTTGATAGTCCATAAGTATAAAAAACAGGAATTGTTTTGATAGTCCATAAGTATAAAAGACAGGAATTGCTTTGATAGTCCATAATTATAAAAAACAGGAATTGTTTTGATAGTCCATAGATAAAAAAACATGAATAGTGTTGACAGTTTATAATTATAAAACACAGAAATACTTTTTTTGACAAATGAATATTTTTTTTTTTTTTTTTTTTTTTTTTTTTTTTTTTTTTGGTGAGCTAGGGAACATAGACCAGATGCGTTCTATATCTACAATAGGTCAGTTCCGTAGAGCAGGATATATTGAGGACTATCTGTAATCTAGTGAATTAAATAACCCGATCTGAGTGGGGATACCTTAACGTGGTGAATGTTATATCCCCTTGAACGTATGACATGATGCCTCGAAAGTGCGAGACTATTTGTAGTTTGGTTGAAACCTGAATTTCTGCTCACTGGAAAATACCATCCAAATTGTGAAGACTATTTGGTACCCTTGACACAGGCATTTGTTGACCGAATGCCCCACATATTGTAGCGAGAGAAATAGATATCTGTTTGAAGCGCGAGGTAAGGATGGCAGGTTCATCCTTGCCAAGATTCTTGGACATGATGTGTCTTACCATGCTAGCGGTTTTTTTTTTAACTTTACTTCTTAAGCAGGTCTTCCGAAAGCTATTTAACTTTTAAAATGACATATTCTCTTTTATTGTTTTAATTAGATGTTTTTTATTCTTAATTTATATTGAATGATATCGGCGTCAATGACTTTAGATGTCAGGATGCCAGAAAACTTCAAATCAATCAATCAATTAACGTGGTGAAAGGGTTTGTGTATCGCCATGATTAGCAAAGCTAGGTTGGTTTACTGTGAGCGTTCAGACAAAAATCTCCCACCATCACCTATCCTCACTGGCTAGCATGGTGATTAAAATGGCCAAACCCCAGACATGATAATGGACATTTCTGGGGTCTTTGTCCTGCATTTGTTTGGTGTTACAAATATTAGATAGAGAGTCGTCAACAAATGAATAATTTCTTTGTACATTTCCATGAATTTTTGCGCCTTTTCAGCTACAGATATTTTTATCGAAGACTTTTTAATTGTAATAAAAAGAAACATTCGAAAATGAGATTAAAATAATTAACTTCATATATCACAATATATCACAAATGTTTTTTATATAGACTCCAATGTATTCATGAAAAAATATTTGGAAATATTTAGTTTTTATTTCATAGTATAATTTAATTTTACAAATTAAATGATTGACAAAGAGTGCATCCCCAATCATTTCAGAAAATCGTGTTTTATTATCAATAGAAATAAAACTGAAAATATTTATCAAAATGTTTTCACTATAACATTTTTCAATTTTCATGCTTTTCGAGGTAAAAATATATCACCCAGATCATGAACGATTTTCTACAAACATATATATCTTTTTATTCAAGTTTCTATCTATCTATCTATTTATCTATCTATCTACTTATCTATCTATCTATCTATCTATTTACTTATATATCTATCTACTTATCTATCTATCTATCTATCTATCTATTTACATATCTATTTATATATCTATATACTTATTTATCTATCTATCTATCGATCTATCTATCTATTTACTTATCTATCTATCTATTTATTTATCTATCTATCTATCTACTTATCTATCTATCTATCTATTTATTTATCTATCTATCTACTTATCCATCTATCTATTTACCTATCTATCTATTTATTCATCTATCTATCTACTTATCTATCTATCTATCTATCTATCTGTCTGTCTATTTATACGTATCCCTTACTATCTACCTTTCAATTTTCTATTTCACGAACAATTTCCATAATCATTTGTCTATATTTCTATCCATCCATCTATCTATATATCATTTTCTCCATCCAGCTACTATCTATCTATCTATCCTTTTCTCCATCTAGCTACTATCTATCTGTCTATCCTTTCCTCCATCTAGCTACTATCTATCTGTCTATCCTTTTCTCCATCTAGCTACTATCTATATATCTCTCCTTTCCTCCATCTAGCTACTATCTATCTGTCTATCCTTTCCTCCATCTACCTACTATCTATCTATCTATCCTTTTCTCCATCTAGCTACTATCTATCTATCTATCCTTTCCTCCATCTAGCTACTATCTATCTATCTATCCTTTTCTCCATCTAGCTACTATCTATCTGTCTATCCTTTTCTCCATCTAGCTACTATCTATCTATCTATCCTCCTCTCCATCCAGCTACTATCTATCTGTCTACCCTTTTCTCCATCTAGCTACTATCTATCTATCTATCCTTTTCTCCATCTAGCTACTATCTATCTATCTATCCTCCTCTCCATCCAGCTACTATCTATCTGTCTACCCTTTTCTCCATCTAGCTACTATCTATCTATCTATCCTTTTCTCCATCTAGCTACTATCTATCTATCTATCCTTTTCTCCATCTAGCTACTATCTATCTATCTATCCTTTTCTCCTTCTAGCTACTATCTATCTATCTGTCCTTTTCTCCATCTAGCTACTATCTATCTATCTATCCTTTTCTCCATCTAGCTACTATCTATCTATCTATCCTTTTCTCCATCTAGCTACTATCTATCTATCTATCCTTTTCTCCATCTAGCTACTATCTATCTATCTATCCTTTTCTCCATCTAGCTACTATCTATCTATCTATCCTCCTCTCCATCCAGCTACCATCTATCTGTGTACCCTTTTCTCCATCTAGCTACTATCTATCTATCTATCCTTTTCTCCATCTAGCTATTATCTATCTATCTATCTTTCCTTTTCTCCATCTGTCTATCTGTCTATCTATCTATCTTTCCTTTTCTCCATCTGTCTATCTGTCTATCTATCTATCTATCTATCTATCCATCTATATATCCTTATCCCTTACTATCCCCCTTTCATTTATTTCACGTACGATTTCAACAAACATTTGTCTATCTATCCATCCATCCACTCATCTATCTATCATTTTCTCCATTTAGCTACTATCTATCTATCTATCTATCCATTTCTCCATCTAGCTACTATCTATATATCTATCTATCCTTTTCACCTTCTAGCTTCTATCTATCTATCTATCTATCTATCCTTTTCTCCATCTAGCAACTATATATCTCTCTCTATCTCTCTATCTACCTACCTATCCTTTTCTCCTTCTACCTACTATCTATCTATCTATCAAGACGCACCCCTTCCTATCTACTTTTCAATCATTAATTTCACGAACGATTTAGTCTATCTTTCTATTCATCCATCTATCTTTCCTTTTCTCCATCTATCTATCTATCTATCCATATTCCTTTCTATCTACCCTGCAATCTTTATCTATTACAACCGACAGAATTTCCACACCGAAATCCCTTGGTAGACGAAGGCTGACATTTATGCCTTAGCAAATTAGAGTCACTGAGGCGAATAGCATAAAAAAAGTCGTAGAGATTGATTGATTGATTGATTGATTGATGTAGAATCCTCTGGCATCCTGAACAGTTGGAAAGACATTGTCGTTTTCGTTCAGATATGATAATTGATTGAACTTTTTATTGTAATTTGGTTGTTTTATATAAATGCCTTTTATATTTTATTTGATAACACGCGCACATCTCCCTCTTATTATTATTATTATTATTATTATTATTATTATTATTATTATTATTATTATTACTTACTAAGCTACAACCCTAGTTGGAAAAGTAGGATGCTATAACCACAAGGGCTCCAAAGGGAAATAGCCCAGTGAGGAAAGGAACTAAGGTAATAAACTACAAGAAATGTTCAATAAACGGATTTTGAGCGAAGCGAAAAATCTATTTTTGGGTGAGATGGCCATGTCGTCCTGATGGAAGTTCCTATAGGGTAGCTTCCTAGGGTATATTACAACTACGGCGATATTCCCAGAGAATTTACCTTAAGGTACCAGAATTCTAACTCCTGGAGCGAGTATCCCTCATGAAAGGGATATCGCGACATATCAGAGGACGTATTCTAGACACGTCACATGGCAATCTACATCCTGGACAGAGATTTCGTCTCGTAGGAGGTGATTGGCGAGATACGAATTCGGGAAAGAAAAAGGGGAGCCGCTCCCAAGGCTTCCCTATCCCCCGATTCGTATGCGTGCCTGGCGCCAATCCTGGCGCCATCTGTATTCCTTATAGCGTACACGAGGTGCTACAGATACTGTATGTAGGGAGGGGTCCTACAGCCCTTTCTTAGAAAGGCAAAATCCGTTTTTTGGGCTCAAGCCATGTCGTCCTGATGGAAGTGTACCAGAGCATTACTGTATCTGTGGATTCTCAGAACGTGCCGTACTCCCCGGAGGTAATTTTTTCCCGGTCGACTAGACCTAGAGACCTAAGATGTTACCGTTATACATCTTTTCAACTAACTATAAACTATGTTAGAGCTTCCTGCCCCCTACAGGGAAGAGTCCTACTAGACTCTGGAAAAGTCTCGAAGAGTACATATATCTATGTATGAATACCAGGCAAGCTAATATAGTGGTCTCGCCCTATATTAAGTAAAGCATAGTTTGTAAAGAACCACTGCGTCAATATGAAATATCGACCAGTTCTCCGCACAATACTTGTATTGGACAAAGGTTTTATATCCGCATAGGAGGAAAACCAATGCAACATAGCTTGCATAAAGGAACAATTCTATTAGAATTATCCCAGATAAGGTACATAGAATGAATGCTCAATTATACCAATAAATTGACACAGGTGAAGGAGACGCAAGGTTCTCAAGAACCAGATTATTGACAGGCAATAAATAGACAGGTTAACCACAATTATATATATATATACATAAGAAGAGGATAACCCAAAACTTTAAGCATAAGTATGATAGTAAACAGAGCTTGTTTGTCTGAAAGAAAAACATTAGATGCCACTTTTAAGATACCGAGGTATCAAAGTCATAAAAGCCTGTATTACAAATCAATGACATTAGCGTTAGAAACGCTCGGCACACATGTCTGCACTTATGCTAGGTTCACCTTCGGAAATGGAACAGTCTGGATGGGCAACACAGTGCCCTCACTTAGTTTGTAGTACAGTATGTAACTACACACTCACCCTGGAATTAATCGTCCCAATTAAGACCACTGTTCCTCGCAGAGTTAAACAGTAGGGTTAACACCGCGACCCACTGCTACCACAGATCTCTTTTAGTTCCTCTACTTGCTTCGCATAGTGGCGAAAGAACACTCTGGAAGACTTCCAGCCAGTGTATGAACGGAGATGTTCAAAATCCATACAATTAAAGAAATTTAAGAATGAGGCAACTTTCCTCGGATCGTGACCTGCGGGTGTATTGTCAGGATCCGCTCTGCGAATAAAATATGTGATTTTCGCTCTGAGTTGATTCAGAGATAAATTTGAGCCTGATGTTTCTCCCCTGAATAGTTGACCACCCTTGAAGTCTGAAGTTCTATGAAGATAGACCTTTAGGCATTCTACTGGACATAGAGATGCATCTTCTTTCAGAGGGCAGATTCTCCAGGGACCCCACCTGTTGGTGGGTAACTCATTCTTGGCGAGAAACGTAGGATCCGGAAACAGGTTCAGTTCTCCCCCATCCAGGAACTGAACACGACCTGCCTCTCTCGAGAGGCTACAGTCTCACTAACCCTGGCCCCGGACGCGAGTACAAAATAGGAAAATAACTTTTTGTGTCAAATCCTTTAACGCACACTCTTCATTGCTCAACAGAGAAGCGAAATGAAGAACTTGTCTAAAGACCATGAAATGGGCTTTGGAGGTGCTGAAGGTCTGAGCCTAGCACAGGCTTTCGGGACTTTATTAAAGATCTCGTTACCTAGGTCGACCTGGAAGGCATATAGAATGGGTCTTGTCAAAGCAGACTTACACACTGAAATCATGTTCGCTACCAACCCTTGACCATGGAGGTGGAGAAGAAAGATAAGCAGAAGTCTGTCAAGATCTCCTGCGGAATCTTCGCCTTGACTAAAGGCCACCCATTTTCTCCAAGATGACTCATATTGCCTTCTAGTAGATTTGCACTTATATTCCTCAAGGAAGTCTATACTGGCTTTCGAAATCCCGAAACGCTTTCTCACCGCTAGGGAAAGAAAATCATGAGCTGCAGGGTCCGGGTTTTCTGTAATGAAGCGCAGACAGTTGACTTCTGGACTCGCTGGGTCAGAACTGGATCTGGTAGTGGTACAAACTTCAGCTACAGTTCCAATGCCAGGAGGAACCACACGCTGTTCGGCCACTTGTGGGCCACTATTGCCGCTACCCTTTGAAGGATCTCAGTTTGTTGAGGACCCTCAACAGAAGGTTGTGAGGAGGGAACAGATAAATCTTGGACCATCTGTTCCAGTCGAGGGACATTGCGTCCACTGCTTCCGCTAAGGGGTCCTCGTACGGGGCACGTACAGGGGCCACTTCTTGTTGTCTTTCGTCGCAAAGAGGTCTATCTGCAGTTCTGGGACTGATTCAGAATGAAGGAGAATGATCCTGCGTCTAAGGACCATTCCGACTCTATCGGTGTGAACCTGGATAGAGCGTCCGCTGTCACATTGCGGACTCCTTGAAGGTGAACTGCCGACAGGTACCACTTCTTCTTTTCCGCCAATCGGAAGACGGCCAACATCACCTGGTTGAGAGGTGGTGACCTCGATCCTTGTCGATTCAAGTATCTCACAACTACCTCGCTGTCTATCACCACCTTATGTGGATCGAGTGACGCGGGGAGACTTTCTTTAAGGTAAGGAGCACTGCCCTAGCTTCTAGAAAGTTTTATGTGAAAGGTCTTGAATAGCCTGGACCAAGTCCCCTGTACTTTTTTCCGATGAGAGTGACCTCCCCATCTCTCCTTCGAGGCGTCTGAGTGAATCGTCACCGACGGGGGAGGTGGCTGAAGAAGAACCGACTTCTTTAGATGTCTGGCTTGGGACCAAGGCCTGAGAAGAGTACTTAGCCGAAGCGGCTGGTCTTCTCAGATCTCTTCACGCGTTTGATGCATAACTTCTCCAAACTCCGATTGCATCCTTTAGCTGTGCTCTTAGCACTGGGTCTGTCACCGAAGCAAACTGGAGAGAGCGCAGTACTCTCTCCTGCTTGTGTCTTGATATCCTTTCGGAATCTTGAAGTCTCTTGACAGAACCCGCTATCTCCTTCCTTTTCTTCGCCGGGGTGGAGAAACGGTGTGACAAAAGGTCCCAGTGGATTCCCAGCCACTGGAACTTTTGAGATGGAGAAAGTCGAGACTTTTTCTGTTGATCTTGAAGCCTAGGTACTCTAGGAACTGGATCACTTGACTGGAAGCTTGCAAGCATTCTGTCTCGGATGCTGCCCACACCAACCAGTCGTCCAGGTAGGCTACTACCTGAATTCCCTTTAGGCGTAATTGTTTGAGAGCTACGCTCGCAAGCTTCGTAAAAATCCTTGGGGCTATGTTTAGCCCGAATGGCATGGCTCCGAAGGCGTATAGTCTTCGTTGTAGCCTGAACCTAGGTAGGGGGAGAGTCGATGGCTAATTGGAATGTGCCAATAGGCGTCTAACAAGTCTATAGAGACGGAATATGCCCTCTCGGGCAGTAAGGTCCTTATGTGTTGCAGTGTTAGCATTTTGAATTTGCAATTCACTATGAACTTGTTGAGTGGTGACAAGTCCAGAATGACTCTGAGCTTTTCCGAGTCTTTCTTGGGAACACAAAACAGCCTCCCTTAGAAATTGATGGGCTTCACCCTTCGGATCACCTTTTTTCTCCAACAGTTCTTGAACGTACTCCTCCATAACGGGGGTGGAGTGTTGGAAAAACCGAAGGCACGGGGGTGGAGTGCTGTACCAGCTCCCGCCCAGTCCATTCTTGAGTAGGCTGTGGGCCCAGGGATCGAAGGTCCACCGATCCCGAAATTTCAGAAGTCTCCCTCCTACCGGTATCACCTCACTTGGACTGCCGTCCTGAGGTCTTGCCTTCCTGACCACGACCACCCCTGAATCCCCTTCCCCTTGAGGGGCGTCTAGACGAGCCTCTGGCTGCTCCTCTAGGCTTTGCTCGAAAGGAAGTAGACTGCCCTTCGAACGCTGGGGTGAATGCCGTGGACTGTGTCGACACGGCCTGGGGTACCCACTGAAAGGTGGTCGGGGTTTGTGCCACGATCTGGGGCACTGGGGGCAATGGCAATTGCAGTTGCTATTGCTTTCTAAGAAGCTTGGCTGGCCGAGACGGTAGCCTAGTTCTCATAGTCTTCCTCTTTGGTTGAGGACCCTCATCCGGGGAAGACTTTCTTTTGATAGCCAGGCCCCACTTCTGGAGAAGGTTTCTATTCTCCAAGGCGGCCTTATCAACAACTTCTTTGACCAAGTCGGTAGGGAAAAGGTCTTTTCCCCAAATGTTGGAGGAGATTAGTTTCTTTGGCTCGTACCTCACCGTAGCCGAGGTAAACACGAACTCCCTACAAGCTCTCCTTGCCTTGACGAAGCCATAAAGGTCCTTCGTCACTGTGGCCAGATGAGGCTTGGCCACTACCATGAACATTTCATGGACCTTGGGGTCACTTGCCATCGTCTCGAGAGTAGTCTGAAGAGACATTGAGGCAGTCAGTCTTTCTTTTGTATCGAACTCACTTCGCAAAAGAAAGTCAGACAGCTTAGGGAGGTCCTTGCCGAACTGACGTCCGGCAATATCAGCCTCCAACTTTCCCACTGAGAACGTAAGATGGACGTCCTTCCAGTCTTTGTGGTCCATAGGCAGGGCCAGCGACAAGGGTTTACACTCCTCTAGGGAGGGGCAAGACTTGCTGGCCTCGATTGCTTTTAGTACAGCCAGAAACCTTTTCTGTAAAAAGGGGAAGGCTCTAGTAGGCGAGGACACAAAGGAAGGGAGCTTCCTATTCAATGCAGCTACCTTTGAGTTAGAGAAGCCCCTCTCTTTCATTGAGGATGAAAGTAGAGCTTGAGCCTTAGCATGGTCCATCACTATGACCTCCTTCGGCTCTGTCTCCTCCTTTGAAGCTGGTTCCTTCCTCAGCCGGACATAACAGTCCGGATATGATGCCTTGCTGGGCCAGAATTCCACCTCCAGGGGAACTGAGCCCAGCTTATCCGAGATGACGATCTTTCCAGTCGTCATCGGCATGTGCTCAGCATACCTCCATGGGTTAGCATCTGAGCACAAGGGAAGGTCTTTCACATTGAGCTTTTTCTGGGGCCTATGTGATTCTGCAAGGCACTGCATTCGCAGTTCCATTGCAGCCGCCTTCTCCTGATTCTCCTTCTGCATTTGTTGGATCATTCCAACAATAGAAGAGAGGGCCTGTCCCAGCTCTACTGGGAGACCGGCCGATATAGAGGGGCTTGAACTTCATCCTGGGCTTCTGCCAGGAGGTCTTCCTCCTGACACCCGTCCACATCAGACATCCTGTCATCTAGCTGGATGTCTTGCATCGCGACCGCGACTTCAGCATCCACCTGGATCTGAACTTAGGGGATCTCCTCTTGAGGCTGGGGAATCACTGCATCAGCTGATGCCTTAGGGAAAGGATACGCCCTCATCTTCTCATTTGGAAGATAAGGGCCAGAAGTGTTCTTTTGGAAGCCCCTTACCCAGGTACGAAGCTTCTTCCTAGCTATTTAAATGTCTCAGTAATCAGGTTAGTGCACACAGTACATACCTGAGGGTCCCAATACCGGAGATCATCCTTGGAGACAGCGTATGCTGCGTGTCTCCTACAAAACTCATATCCGCAGAGGTTCTTGCTGCTGACATTGCAGAAAGCACTTCCCCACTTCGGAGTGTCCTTCTGTAAAGAGAAGAAATTTCCATGAGTATCAAGTGAACTATGTATCACTGGATATGCATAGTATAGCATAACAATTCAGAAAGGAAAGACACACACTTGTGTTTCCCTCACAACCCATTGTTGCAGCCTTCCAGATAATAAAATCAAAATGGTTTATCTCTTCTAGAGTAACCAATGCAAGGTTTCCAGAGGAAACAGGTGGAGCTCACACCTAAGCAATGATTTTAAAATCCTGGATAATAGACAGGGAAGAACTCAGCTTCCTATCTGAGGGCAACAGCAAAGGGCTGTGCAAGAAAACACAATAGTGTTAGAAGATACAGTGCTGTACCAAAACCTTTAATATAGTTTTCTTCTTACTGTATATGCTATACAGAAGAATACTAGTACAGTATAGGGGGATGTGTGCCGGCCTGCCTTTGCCGGCCGGCACACACCACAACTAGCTTTAAAGTATACTACTTAACAGCTATAGGGCGGCAGCACTCTGGTTCAAATGCCTGTGCCGGTCGGCAGCAACTGCCGGCCGGTAACAGCCAGTGTTGGCCGGCAATGGCTGCCGGCCAGCAACTACACAAGGTAGTACCCAGCTGCCGGCCACACTCTTGGTGACCGGCAGACAAGGACTGACATAAGCCGGCCGGCAAAGGTACAAGACCGATGCCAGCTGGCAGCAAAAGAACCAGAAGTCTACACCTGCCCGGCTGCCGGCCTCATAGGCCGGCAGCCGGGACAGGTACAGCACTAGAAGAAAATAGAATGGATGCCGGGATAAGAGTGTACACAACCTCCAAGCCCGGCAACCGAAAGAGTGCATATAAGGAAGGGGAGAAACTAATTCAGGCTTCCTTGACCAATGCCGTCCGGCTCTGCCGGAAGGCATGGATGAGGGACCAAGAGAGGTCCGGGCAGCACTCGAAAACATAAGACCCTTGCCGGCCAGCAGCTCTGCCGGCCGGCAATGGGCTGAGTCAATTCCACATCCCAACCTATACTAGGTCCAGAAGTAGAACGACGTACAGTACAGTAAGACCCCTGCCGGCCAGCTCTGCCGGCCGGCAAGGTACAGTACAGTAATGGCTAGGCCATTACGGAGATAGAGGGGGAAGGGACAAGAGGGTCCTGCCAACCTTGCTTTAGTGACAGATCACCCGCAGCCAAGAAACTTATCTTAGCCTAAGGGAGATCTAAGGGGAAAGGCCAGCAATACTTGCCAGCTTCCAGAGCACCAAAGCAAGGAAGGCGTTGCTACTCCCAAGGGAAGAACTTATCCTCCCCCGAGAACAGCAACAGGACTAGTCTGGTAGATCACAAAAGAAGGAATCATAACTACAGAAACCTTCGGTAGTGACCTAAGGGAGCTAAGCTCCCTTTGTATGTGTTAGGTCAGCGAGGGGGACTCTGCCCCAAGCCAGACAACACAGACTCAGACTAAAAATTCTGTTGTTCTGTCCCTCTTGAACCATAACTACAGGAACAGGAAGGTACAGTAACACCCTAGTATAGTTTTATCGAAAATAGATTCGGAAAAAACCACTTAGGGATAAGCCCAAGGCTTAAACAGAGGGAAAGGGATTGCATACCTTCTCCGAAGAAAAGAAAGCAACCGGGGAGTATGATAAAGTATACTAAGGCTCCATAAGCAATTAGCCTAGGCACCAAGAGAATCGATTACCTAATTCACCGAAACTCACACGTATACAATCTTGGAAATATTCCACACAGTCTAAAATGTATAAAATATAGCCTAAAGCTTCAATAAAATTTTAATTACACTCGGCAAAACCAAAATCATGCATGAAGTACTAGGACCAAACGACTAGGCTACATGGCCTAGCGTAGGCCAGAATGGCGAATACTTCGCCAAATAATACTAAGCACGAAAGGAAATCCTATGTAAAGCTAAATAGCTAAAATTTATTAAAGCAAAACAACCAGGAATGTCGCTCTGACTAACTAATTTATACCTAGCGAGCGACAGTGTCCAGGACACCTCTGGTAGGCTACGGCTCTTGTATCAAAGATTAATCCTATTAATCACTCAAAATTTTACCAAGAGCCTACATTTATACATAACAGACACTATACTCAACTTATCAGAGGCCAACGAAGACGGAGAAGCCATGAAAAGCCGAATAAATCCAAGATTTGCGAGAAAAACAGGAAAAAACACCGAGTTGTTAAGCTACGCAAAAAGGAATACAGATGGCGCCAGGATTGGCGCCAGGCACGCATACGAATCGGGGGATAGGGAAGCCTTGGGAGCGGCTCCCCTTTTTCTTTCCCGAATTTGTATCTCGCCAATTACCTCCTACGAGACGAAATCTCTGTCCAGGATGTAGATTGCCATGTGACGTGTCTAGAATACGTCCTCTGATATGTCGCGATATCCCTTTCACGAGGGATACTCGCTCCAGGAGTTAGAATTCTGGTACCTTAAGGTAAATTCTCTGGGAATATCGCCGTAGTTGTAATATACCCTAGGAAGCTACCCTATAGGAACTTCCATCAGGACGACATGGCTTGAGCCCAAAAATAACA